>NC_135787.1:67445000-67605000 GCF_051106095.1 Pogona vitticeps
AAATATATGCATGTGGGTAGAAAATGCAAGTCCAAGCCCCAGTCCAAGTGGCTATTGAAAACAAGTTTTTTTCCTAGGAAAAATAAAGGGAAGGGTGAGTTGCGAATCAAGTCTGAGTCATTGGGGGGGGGGAATCAAGTTGAGTCCGAGTTGAGCCAGTATGACTTAAGTCTGACTTGACAGCAAGTCCTGTGACTCAAGTCCCCATCCCTGCCAAATCCTAACTCAAAGAAGGATGTTGTCTAGGGGATGAGGAACAGGCAGAAACTTCTCATGCTGGCATCCTTTTCTGGTGGCTGTTCTCAGAGATTAGCTACCTTGGATTCTCTGCTGACTAAATCCTGCAAGCATAAGAGCAAAAAAGGTGGGATGGAGAAGAGGAGGAGTCTCAAGGAATATGTCAGCACATTTAGGTCAAAGTGAGGGTCATCAGAGGAGGGTAAAAAGGGTGACTGGGGGAACTGGAAACCAAGCCCTATGGAGAAAGACTGAAAGAACTAGGCATGTTTAGCTGTGAGAAAAGAAGATTGATGGGACATACGATGGCACTTTTCAAATACTTGAAAGGTAGTCATACAGAGGAGGGGCAGAATCTGTTCTTGATCATCTCAGAGTGTAGGACATATAATAATGGGCACAAGTTATAGGAAGCAAGATTTCAGCTGAATATCAGGGGGGAAATCTTAACTGTTAGAGCAATCCAACAATGGAGCCAATTACCTCAGGAGGTGGTGAGTACTCCAACACTGGTGGCATCCAAGAGAAAATTCGACAACCATCTGTCAGATTTACCTTAATTTTGATTCCTGCAATCAGCAGAGAGTAGGACCCAATGGCCTTATTATAGGCCCCTTCCAACTCAGTTATTCTGTGATTCTATGACTAGTAATTTCCAGTATCCTGAGGCTGGGAGGGCTTTAGTGTCAACGCAGCTTCAGCAGGCCTAGTGTGAGCCATCTTGTCTAGTTAGGATTGTGCTGTAAATGAACAGCAACAATACATTGGTGGCATTAATAATTGGGGGATATTTAAATGAACACTAAGGCAAAGTGTTACAGTGCATGGTGAATTATATTGTTTCTTTTCTCTTCCAGTGCACTTTTCAAACTTCATTTATATTGATGCACACTAATGCATAAACTTAATTGCTACATTAGTGATGGAAAATGCATTAACTATTTTCCTACCCTAAATAAACTGCAGTTAAATCAATATTGCCAAAGCATATAATACTGTGCAGTGCTTTTCATTTTCAAAGCACTTCACAAACTTAGATGTACTTACACCCTCTGCCCCAGCCTTTGGCTTCATATCAATATTTAACCATCAGCCCAAGCTTTGTATTGCATCAGAATAATGATAGCTTGGGTTGTACAAAGAGAGGCTTTATTGCCAGCCATTACATTACCATGGAGTCCCATTGCTTTCTCTCAGCATCAGCACAAGACTCCACACTAGTGTGTCTCTTGGTAGGAGCTGTCATATTTGCTATAAAGCAATGGATGCTTAAATATTGATGCACGGTTAAGCCTTTAAGCACAAAACTGCCCAAGAATATTTTTTTTGTTCTCACTCTAAAAATCATGAAAAGCATCAGTAAAAAAATATTATATTGGTTATTTGCACTGAGGCCTCTAGGGGCAAGCCTTAGTCTACAGATGGTGCTCCATGGAAAATCAGAGTTTCTGTCAGTGGATAAGTCAGCAGTTTCACGAAATTAGGATGACAAATGGATTCCTAACTGTCCAGTAGACGTCAGCTTTTTGCAGCTATCTAGGGCACCTCTAGAGGTTACAGTAAATAATGGAATAGACTGAATCCTTACCAAAACATCATTGTGAACATTATTCCTCAACCAGCAGATTTACCCCAACCTAACTAGAGATAAGCAAGCTTTCCATAGCTCTCCTTAGCTAAACTTGAAAATTACCACAATTCACCACTGTTACCCCTCCAAAAGTCAGGGGAAAATGATATTTAAAAATCCAAGCACATTGGAGGACTCAGGAAAAAAATGGTTTTGCCATCTTTAAACAATTCACCTCGCAAATATATCTCCATTTCACTTACCTGCCAAGTGGCAGTGATAGGAACAGTGATGAGAAGAAAGGGAGGATACTATTTATAGCAGAGCCCAGGGGATTATGGAAGAGATAGTTCTCCTGAGCACTCCTGTCACTGTTGAAAACATTGCCACATTTTAAAGTACATATTTTACAAGACTCTGATGTTCATGTCCAAGCACAGGTCTAGAGAACTTTGCTGAAGCTCTAATTATCACATTGGCATAACAAGCTGCTCTCTTGATGTCCTTGATGTTCATTCTGTCTGTGGTTTCTCTTTCTGGTGTTCAAAAACATCAGAAAAATGGATGAGAGTGAAAAACTGATTGTGAAATCACAGTCTAGCTGGGCTGGGGTTCTGGAATGCCAGCAGATCCAAACAAGATTTTCCAAAATTTAAGAAGTAAAAGTCTCCTTTTCATTTGACATTGTATTTCACATTGTTAATGGATTCATACTGAATTCACAGTCCTCAGTATCTGCACTGTCATTTGCTTGCTTCAAGAGAAGATTAATGTTTCAAAACAGTTGGCATGAAAAGTATACATGCACATGTATATACATACGTACAGTCTCCTTGATTTTTATGTAATATTATATATCATTAGCTCTCTTTCTGATGTTCAAGGACCCCAAGCTAACACTAAAATGGCACCATCCATACACAAAAGAGGGGGCATAATTAGACCTTGAAAGTTGCAGGAGTTGTAGAAGTACAAAATTCAGGAGTTAAAAAGAGAAAGTTGTGAGGCATCCCAAAACACTGTGATGAGGACTAAGTGTAATTCACTGGCTGTAGAATGTTGACAGACTCTTAAGGGTTAAAAATGCTTGGGTGGGAGGGGAAGGGGAAGGGGATGCTTCAAAAAAGATGTGTCTGAATGGCTGAAACAGGAGCACTCTACGGTGCAACAATTTGTTGCAAATCGTACATAGTGTCATTAAATGTAATCCATGAAATGTTACTGCATGTTTTGATTTCTTATATTCTGCACAGGCTAGCCACTGTCTTTAAAAAAAAAACCTAGGGGCCAGTTAATCCTGTAAATGGGCACAAGGTCACATGTCTACAAGCTGAATAATACCTGGCCAGCTGGCCAATATGGTAGCCCCGCCATGCATGCCATGGTGCATCTGGAGGGAGGGAGGCATGATAATGGAGACCAATGTTTACTCAAAATGTAATAGAAAAACTGTGGGTCTAAAAATTATTATGGTGTGATTAGGAGGAACCAAGCTAAGTCCTGATCCAACCACCAGATCTAAGGCACATCTTTTTGGTCCCTTCTTCAGAATCCACGTGAAGTCTATATATTTTGAAGCAGGCCCCAAAACATCTGGAAGTGAGTGTTCTTCCTAAGATGAAAGAAGCTATCCAACCAGTTAGACCCTTTATTTTGTCACAGTTAATCCATCCAGAATCAGATGGTGGAAGAGTGCTCCTCTCTGTGTTGAATTAAGTATGTATGTGCTCATCAAAATAGTCTAATAATGTGAAAATACCTTACTTGCCTTTCTTCCCCTCCCCCCTCTCTTCCTAGATATTTTTAAATGCAGACTCAATCCGGCTAGGGAATCTACCACTGGGTTCCTTTTCTTCTTCTCCCTCCTCACCAAGTTCATCAGCTCCTCGACAGACTATCTATGAGCTGTGTGTTTGTCCCAATGGTAAACTCTACCTTTCTCCAGCAGGAGCAGGCTCCACGTGTCAGTCCAGTAGCAACATCTGTTTGTGGAGCTGAAAGGACTCCAGATCTCTCCTCACACACCAGAATAGCCTTTTTTGTTACTGTCCCTCTGCTTCACAGTTCTGCTCGGTTTCCCTAGTTCAGTCATGAAGCTCCGAACAGCCTACAGGGCAACCTCTTCTGGCACGGGCAAGGAAGAAATTGCTACCTTCTTGTCTGGCTTCTGGACATTTACGATAGAAGAAAGAAGAGGGGAAGAAAGTGGTTGTCTTCATCAGGAAACCTGGATCTTAATATCACCTTTGTCCAAAAGGGAGAATAACACAGGTGCCTTTGCTATCTACGAAGTGAAGCACATTGTTTTAGATTATTGCAGGAACTGTAAATGAGAAACTGCACATATATACATATAGATAGATAGATATAATGCTATATAAATTTTCCCAGAATCTAAAGGTGAGATGAATTGGTATGATAAATAATTCTACTGTCTGAAAGCACAATTTTCATATGTCCATCACTTTTGGATGTAAACTTTTATCCCTGAATTTTAAAATTTTGAAGCATTCTGTAATGCTTGCTTTACTAAACAATTAAACTTCAATTCTCATTTTAAACAGCAAGAGACAGAATCCCTCCCTGAGTGCCGATCCTTTAAAAAAAAAAAGGGAGGGGGGAAGCCTTGTTACTGTTTGTCTCCTACATCCAAGGTTTTGTAGATTAGGTTAAAATTCTGGAAGCATTTAGCAATACTGTGTTACATATTCAGACTGAAAATAACACCCATTTTTACTTTTCTGCAGCTCTGTAATGTTTACCTAGCTACTGCATGTAAAGCAATTTCATTTTAAAAAGGACAGACTGGGGCCTGCTTAATGGTCTGGTAGCATTGATGCTTCAGAGCTGTGGAAGCCATGGGGGAGAAATGATTTGATCGGTGACATGTAAATGAGATCATGGGAGTTCCATGGCAGAGCAGGATACAAGGACACTTATTTTATTTTATACTACAAGGGAGTGGGGAAACAACAGAGCATTGAAGAAATTGCCATGATGGATAAATGGATGACTGATTAGCCACCTTTCTTAAGATATAATAATTTATAATGGGAAAAAGAGCCATCTCCTGATCTGGACTCCCATGGGTGAACATGGAGCTTTTCCATGTGTGGATTTCCTCCTTTCATTACAGTAGAGACAGTAAATCCACACACACACGAAGGGTTCATCCATTGAAATGAACTGGACAGCAGGGCCATATCATTGTAATAAATTTCTGAAATGGAGTCTCATAGAGTAGTTACATCTAAACAAAGCCATTTTGAACACAAGGCATTTGATTGAGAACAAATGCACTGATAAGCATTTGGAATGTTATATATATATTTTTAGTTACTATTTTCTATTATCATTTTACTTCAGTATTTCAAAACAAAACAAAATTGAAGAAGTTTGTTAAGGAAACATTTCTTTTAACTATAAATATTTTTCCACCCCCCAAAAAAATTTTCTGGAGCTTGAAGGGGATCTTGCACATTGTGAAACTGGGTGCATTGGGACTTCTGGAGAAGTGCAGAGTGTAGGTGGCCTAAGAGGAGATGTAAAATAGGAAATGCTTCAACTCTGAAATTCTTTAAGGTAGTTTATCAGAAAATCCAATCTCATTAAAGATCCATGAGTAGATATTAAATGAAAGTGGTGATGGGGGAAACAAATAGATAATTAAAGTCTCTGTTTCAGGTATATGTTTAGAGAACATACCTGGTGAATATTTTAAATGTTGCTAAAATGACATTGGAGAAATTGAGGTGTACTGCACTTCATTTCAGTCAACATTATGCTGATGAGATGCAAGAACATTTGTGGGCAGTTGTACTCAGCAAAGGTATCTTGAAACATCCAGAATGCAGGCAAGATTTCAAATCTTTCCTATTGTGAGAGATGTCTCAATGGTAAGGCTGACTTCCATGTTACTTTCGATGCCTGCCACCCTCTCTGAGCTTGCTCACTCATGACTGCACTAATATGAATAATTTTTTCCTTCATTTAAAAGATGTATGTGTTATGAGAAGCAGAACTGAGAGCAAGCATTGAGTAAACATTGATGGCAATCTCGGTTATGGGAGGTGAATTGGTAAATCAGGGCTAAGACTGCAGGCTGGCCTTCTTTGGTCATAAGAGAAAACCCAGCACATGAATGAACCACAGTGAATTTTAACTTCAAAAGGTCATTCTCTCCCTCCTCCTTTTCCATGTACTAGAGGAGGAGATTAAAAACAGCCATTTGTAGGTCAAAATTTTTCAATGTCCTCTGTGACATCCAAACAGAGAATTGTGCTTTGTTTTAGCTGTATTGAATATATCAACATTTAAAGACTTGGGGGGGTGCATATGTTTTATGATGCCATAATCTCTGTCTTATGGCCAAGCTGGCTTGAATGTTCTGAACTGTAGTCTAAAGCATCTAAAGGATACCAGGTTTTCTCTACCTGTGAAGTAAATGAACCCATTTTTAAATGTCACAGGAAAGGGCAGATTTTTTTTTCCTTGGAAGGTGAAGCTGCTTAGTGATAAATTAGTATAATTCATTATAGTGTATCTGTGAACATTATAATAATGCATTTGAGGAATGGGGGACAATTGTCCCTCCTTGCGGATGCCGTGATTACAGAGAACTGTGCTTTGTTTAAAATCATAGACAAAAATATCTGCTTTCATGGTCCAAAAGAGGTTGCAAGCAGCTTGTTCATAATTTCAGAATGTATGGTTTTCTATTACATCTGAACAGGGTTAGTCTGAAATATTATTTTGTCCCAGAACCTAGAGGGCTAAATTCAATGATTTTCTTAACTAATCTTGTTCATTCTGTGTATCACATTTGCAAAACATTTTTTAAAAAAAATCCTATCCAGTCATAGGAGACAATCAAATTAAAGTGTAATGCAGTTATTTGATTAGCAGAACACAACCTAAATCAAATTGTTAGTTGATACCAGAGTAGATTCACTGAGTTCATGTGAACTTGGTAGGTCAATGTTTCTGGAAGTACCATTTACTCAGTGTGCCTACTCTGGTTAAAGCTAGCCACTGGATTTAATCTCAAGGAAATATGAAAGTGGGAGAACATGGGATATTAGTAGAAATTCTTAGGAATTGTCTTAATTTTTTTGGAGAAATTTTTTAAAAATCCAATCCATGTAACCACCCTACCCACTCATATTATTTAAATTATCCACTAGAACGCACAGGACATAGCTTGGACTCTTCCACAGCTTGAGGTATCTGGAGTATGTTAGAAATTGTGTTTCCAAAGCTCTGAAACAGGATAGGACAAAGTTGCTAACACTCTCTAAACAGGCAATTTCTACTCAGTAGGTTAGCATTATTTGCCCACAGTCATTAGTGCTCATTTTTAATTAGCAACTGGGCAGCTCAAAATAATTATTGTGAAGAGGAGGACTTTCCTCAACTCCCACTTTTTCTCTCTCTTTTTTTGGTTATCCAAAATGACAATCAAAATGAGTGTATCAACCAGGAAGGTGCCCATGGTCCTCCTCTTAGGCCTGTAACCTCTTGCCATTTGACCCAGACTACTACAGAAACCATTTAGCCTGGTGACAGGACCAAAAGCTCAGTTCAGAGGCTTAGCCAAAACTCTCTGGGTCACACCGATGTATTTGTCAGGCCACCATCATGTTCCTGTTGCAGGAACCGAAAGGTCAGCCAGGGAGCTAGCGTACAAGCCAAACCAGATAAGTCCAAATGGTGAAGGAAAGTTGAAAAGGGACTTGGCGGATGTAGGAAGAAATGTTGTTCTTCGCCCTCTTTCTGCTTGTTGCCTGAGGGTCTGAAGTCCCCTGCTCCATAATTTCAGAATAAGGTGTGCCCATTATATATCACAGCAGTGTTTTGATTAAAAACGTACTTCAATATAATATACACTTTTTTAGGGGGGGGGGGGAACTATTTTCCAAACACAGGTCATGAAATGCTAAAAGGGTTTTTTAAAATTGCCACTGGAAAACATGCCACTTTAACGTGTTGTTAGGGGGCCTTATGTATACATCATTAACTTTAGGCACTAACGAATGCCTCTTTTAATGACTTCTAGCTATATGGTAGCCACTGGAAACTGCAGATTATTTTTCAGTATCCCCAACTAAAGACTGTTGCCTGCAGTCTTCTGCCGCAGGGCACAGTCTGTTTTATTTTCATGCTCCCACAGTCACTCAGAAATGTATGAAAACATGGCTTATGGTAATGCTGGGCTTACAGCATCATCACCGGAGATTACTGATGCCTCCCTTTCCATGTAGCTTAAGCCACGAAGTATAGTAATCTTGTAAGCAGCTATTGCATGAATGCAACCATCCAGCATCACCGTAATAATATAACAGAAAAGCAGCAGGCAATAGGTAACAGTTTTGCCCCTGCCTTTACGCAGTTAACATATGACAGCATTGCAGTAGAAATTAGAGAAAGAAGCTGGGGTTGTCTTGTTTGGAGAACTTCTCTTGATAATTCACACTGGTCACTGCATCGTATCATATTTTACCCTTTGATGCACTGTGGTCAAGCAAACACATTCTTCCTCAGCCTGCACTGAATACATTGATATGGTTCTGCTGCAGGACTGAATTCATTTTGTACCAATGAAGAATTTATAAGCATAGTTAGGAAGTGCAAACACTAGTTGGGAGCAACTTTCAAATGTGCCATCTCAGATTTCAGTGGTGGTGGTTGAGGGTAAGATGCAGAGCAAAGCAACCTCTTGCTCAGAATTATTATATTAATATATATTATATTAATATTATATATAAACCACTAAGCTATTATTCTAGACTGTGGTGCCTCGCTTAGCAATCACTCCGTTGAGCGATGAAATCGCTTAGCGATGGGGTTTTGGCCATCGCCAGAGCGATCGCTTAGTGATGGCCCCTATGGGGAAAAATCGCTTTGTGATGATCACGGGGAAGCAATCATGGCAAAGCGACCCTTTTTGCACAGCTGATCGGCGGTTCCAAAATGGCCACCAGAAAAACAAAATGGCTGCCCGCTGTTTTGCCTCGCTTTAGAGGCACCGAAAATGGCCGCCCCTATGGAGGATCTTCACATAAGGTCAGTTTTTAAGCCCATAGGAACGCATTAAACATGTTTTAATGCATTTCTATGGGCTTTTTAAAATTGCTTAGCAATTAAATTGCTTAGCAACGTTTTTCCTGGAACAGATTAACGTCGCTAAGCGAGGCACCATTGTATATCTTATTCTTCAGATGCCATCTACATGAGTGGTTTGAAATATAGGCAGGATCACCCTTCCCTACTCTTTTTATGTGATATTTCAGCAACATTTATCTTAAAATAGCAAGAGGTTATAATTATAATTACTTCATTTATGATTTATGTTTTCCAAATGTCTTATGTTATTGCAGAACAATTTAGGATTAGATAGTACAAAATCCTACCACCATATTTGGATTAAAGGAACAGGTGATAGTATTTAAATTTGAATGTTTTTAGAATAAATCAGACATTCCTATTTTTTAAAAAAAATATTAAAAAACACCACTGCTGTAATTTCACTTGGTTTCTCACACGCTTAGACCCATATCTTGGCCTGGAAATGTATTATTGTTGGAAAGACTGTACTGCATTATACATAGAGATGGATGGGCCTTTCCATATTCCTTCTTTTAATTACAAAATATCTCAAGTTCTTGCTATTAAATTGTATAAAAAAATTAAAACATCATAAATATTTGATATGGGGAAAATCCTGAGTCATCTGCACTACAAATGTAAAAAAACTCTTAAGTCTCACATTTGTTCCATTTCTCTGAATCTCACCTGCAAGCCCTTGCCAGCCTGGTTTGGTACTATGATCCAAGATTTTTGGGGGGTAGGGGTCCCCATGGAGATTTGTACATGTTATAATGCTGGTTGAAAATTTCTCCCTTGAGATATTTTTGAACCATTTGACAGAAAATAAGCTCTATTCATAAAAACAATTCAATTGATAATTTCATAAAAGTACTCATGGGTGAAGTTCAGGATTTTTGAGCTGATCTCACTTATGACATGGATGAGGCATGGGTGACAATATTCTGCTTTTCACTACACAATCATCTTTCCGGTAGCTAGAAACAGCATCAGCACACACTCACCCCCCACACACACACACATTTGCTACAACTTCAATTAAAGCCCCAAAGAAAACTTAACTCCTCCTATGTGGCTTTTTAGATCAAGAAATTTGAGCAGCCAAGGAAGCTACCAAGTGATATAGAGATGTGTGACAGGAAGGAAAAACAAATACAGCACCATCAACCATCTTGCATTATTGAAGGTTTTAAAAAAATCACCAAAAGAAATTTTAAAGGGTCACAAGAATGAGGCAGGAAAATGGAAACTGTTTCCATGAGGAAATATAATTTCTGGAAAACAGAATTAGGGCATCAAACTAGCTTCACCCTTTTCATTAAGGTAATCACAATATTAACACCCATAACAACTGCTACAGGGCTTACAGAGAAGAAATATATTGTGTGCAATCTGCAGTAATCCTTCTGGGAGGTCCTGAGGAAGATGCTGAACCATAAAAATATTACAATAAATGATGAGCTAATAATTCTCAGAAGACATATTTCAGAGAAACATGAGGTTTTTAAATTTTCCCTTTCTCACTTAGAAAGTAGAATTGTGCAGAACTGATTCCCAAATGTCTCCTTTTTTAAAAAAATGACATTGGAGATATGTATGAATTTTCATTTATGTACTGCACAAGTGAGTCATTTGCATTTTAAAGTGTGCACATGATTTCGTGTGCACTCTATTTCTCAAAAACACCACAGAGGCTCTACAAATGCATGAATTCTAAAGGTGAGTTTCTTCCCGTAAGTCTTCAGGAGCACAAAAATGCTACTTTTATGGAGATTGTGATATCCTCAAAAAAAAAAAGTATCTTTCCTCTCAAGTCGACAAAATAACTGCAATATGAACACCTATTCCTAATATAGAAAATATAATGTTACGCTTAATTTATGGGTACCTGTTAAAACCAAGGAGCTCTTTAAGAAACCATGATTCCATAGAACAAGCATAGTGGACAGCACAAGTGTTCAGACCTAGGCTTTAGTTCTCTAAAGAGAAAAGCTAAAATCCTATTGCTTAGCACAGTAATTTGCAAATAGTAGAAGCCCATGGAATCAGTGGGGATTTGGTGATTCAGCTCCTCCATAGGTTCCATAGATTTAAATGAGCCTACTCTTGTGACTTCCTTTAATTAAGTCACAAGCACAGTAAGACAATTTGAATCAATGAAATTTCCAATCAATGAATCACTAAATCTCTACTGATTTAATGACCCTACTCTAGTGCAACTTAGTATGCTAAGCAATAGGATTGCAGCCTCTGTCTGGGTAGGTAAACCTGTCAAGACTAGTCTCTTCTCACATTTATTTTTTAAAATTGTTTTTTTTAATTCCCATTGAATGTACTAGTGCATTTCTTGATTTTACTAAATCCTTGTTTTAAAAATCAACCAAATGGAATTCTTACTCTCCTTAATATGTGTAGGTGTTGTGTCTAAAAACCTAGACAGCCCTCCTATTTTTAAAAAAAATCCCCCTAAGTCCCAGTATTGTATTCCAAACCAGAATAATAATCATCTCTAGTTGTGTTCTTTCAATAGATGGGAATGTGAAATAGTTGAACTTTTGGACTGGTCAGACATTGTTTTGTAGGAGTGAGGCAAAATACGAATTTCTAGGGTAATTAATAACTGTTGTGCAAGGATACTGTAGAAGCAAATACACATCCCAGCCATGAATGACATATTTTATGCACCTTTTAAAACCTGTTACCTGGCCTGGGCAATAATAGTTCTTGAGCTGCTTATGCTGAGACAGGCCAATATTTTATCGTACTGGAGATGGCTGTTCTAATGGGTTTCTAGGGCTAAAACAGGGTTTTCCACAGCCCTTCTAAATGAAAGCTACATGTATCAGAAATTAAATATGGGGAGTTTCTATATTCAGGGCATAGTCTGTACCATTGGCGCTGCTGCCGTTGGGTCAAGTACAAGATGATGAGATTATCTGAGGTGAACTACCCTAAGATCTTGCAGAGACAGCCACTCAGCTGCTACTTGCATTTGATACAGAAAGATCAGCTCTCAGGCAGTGGTGAATGGAGAGCCACATGAATTGCTAAACAGACAGCAACATGTAGTTGCTATAAACGTGAAACACTTCACGAAGAACTCCACTGATCCATTTCATTCTTCCACGTTTGTTGTCCGAGCATACTCACCATATAGGAAAATGAACTTTCCCAAATTGGTAAAGTCTCTATGAAAAAACAACATAAATTTTAAGTCAGGTGCTATGGCTATACAGTATATATCAGAGAAGGCCGATTTTAAAATATCCTGTCCGTTTCTGCACTACTGGGAAACAGTACCTCACCTTTCCTGTTTCTGGGGTCCTCTTCAGAATTGTTCCTACTACAGAACGGATACTGGGCAATTCTACACTATATGATACACCAATATGTTCATATCATATACTGCAAATAAATAAATCAATAAATCCCTGCTACAAGGCTGTTGGATACTGTCTCTTTATCTCCCCTTTTCTTTTTCTTTTTGAAAATGAAACCATATAGCGACCTCTTTGAGCACTGTTACTTGTATGTTGCGTTTGTTCCTTTTTAAGTGCAGCTCATGTATTGGTTTAATATTAAAGACCAAAGACTGCTCTTTTTGTTGTATCTAACACAGTGACACTGCACCTTCAGCTGCTCTCTGTTGGAACGAAGAAAACAATGCATTGTAATTGCTTTCATGGAAGTCACATGCTTTCGATCTGTGAAGTGTTTTGTGCTCTTGGTATTCTGCCATTTCTGTTTGTTTTAAAGGGAAAAACGGTCTGTGTTGTCAGATGCTGTTTTCTGCACATAATAGATACATAAGAATGAGGAGAAATTGGAATTGTAAATGTGCCAAAAAGAAAATCTTTGGGTAAGCTGAATGAATGCTCAGCTCAGATTGTGGTTACAATCACATGCTTTTGCGCCAGGTATGGAATGAGCTTATGTTCACATTGAAAGAGTTCTTCCACGAGGAGAATGTTTATTGTGTTCATCGGAGTGCTCCCAGTTTGCAAAAGTGAAAAATTAGGATCCAAGCTGACATTTCTTTCTTTCTTCTGCCATCTGGTCAATTAAAATGCTTAGAGGGTGAAAAGAAATGACCAGTGATAATAAGGAAATACAGTTGCAATGACCAGTGATTGGTTTCTTTAGGACGACCATCCCTAATAGTATACTAGGTAGGGATGATGAGAGATGTACTCTTAACACATTTGTAGGACACCATATATCAGGGAGACTGCTTTAGGGCATTTTTCTCACTTAGCTAAATAACAAGCAAATCAGGCAGCTGTAGACAACCCTGATTTGGACTCCCTTCATTACATCAGAATTGCAAAATTGTTTTCAAATGTGTGAATATCCACTGATTTAGTTGCTTCTTTCAAGATACGTTAATTGTTTGTTTTCCTTTTTTAATGTCAGTGTTGTTCTTCTGTATATAGATATATATATAAAAAGATGGAACTATTTTCTTATACACTCTATGCAATATGTTTGTAAAATTGCAATATTACCAAATTACAGAAGCTGTGCTTTTGTACTTTCTCTTGCTTTATGTGAAACAAATCTTTTTTCTATTTAAATGGATTGATTGTCTTATAAACTGTAGATAACCTATCAACTCACAATCAGTATATGAGTATTTTGGACTTTGGTTGTCATTTCTTTTCAAACTGAAAGGAGCAAGGTTTTGGAAACAGGAATCACTGCTGACCAGAAAGAAAGAACCTCAGAATAATTTGATTATACAGTTTAAATTCCATCCATTCGCTTTATATTTGGCTTTTGATTTTTCATCTGATGCCAAACAGGAAAATAATCACCTAAATCCAGTCTACGATGAATTATGGATTATTAGCTAGGGCTGGCAGTCCAGAAGAAAATCTAGCACTGAGGAGGGAGGGAGGCTGGCTATCTGAAAGCAACTTGGATTTCTGTCAGAAAACTATTTGCCTAAACTGAAAAAAGCTAGGCTTCAGTGTAAGCCTTTGTAAGACTGACAGAATCATATTGGCCCTGTGTGTCAGCATGCAACTGCTGAATATGTCGTAACATGTGCCAGATTTTGGGAAATGCACTGGACAGTTTGTCTTTTGGATTTCAGTTCTGTGGATAGAGAGTGAATACCTGTTCAGGAGTCCATAACTACAGTATGTGGAGCAATAGTGGGAGGAATGGGGATATGTTAGTCTTTCTTCCCTGCATTTCCAGGTTCAGCACCCTCTACGTGCAATGGGTGACTATTCGGAGTGAGAGTTGGAACCCCAAAGGTTTGATTACTCTCCTTGTGTGGTGTAGGGCAATATCAGAGACATGAGGGGTACAAAGTAAGCATGTTCTCTTTCCTCACAGGCGTACATGGGTTTTAACAAAGCTTTGGTTACCTGTGGTCTAAATTCTAGATGCTTATGCTGATTCTAGCCTCTTGTACTATGTTGGCCATGATCCAAATAACTGACCCAGTAATTTCTATATATACTACATGAGAAGTTGTAGGAGAGGAGTTTAAAATATAATCTTTCACATGGCTTGGTGTGTTTTTCCTCTAGTAACTTTTAGGATCCTTGCCAAGGTAGTTAATCATCATTTTTGCTAAAATAATTTATGCCAATTTTATGTTGCATGTCATTGTTTAATTATTTCTGTACATATATAGCTATTCCATCAGATAAGTTCTCAAAGTAGCTCACAAACAGGCACATCATTAAACTACAGTTTAAATTTTTAAAAATAATTTTTTATGGTTCTGTATAGATGAACGCAATTTTAATTGAGAACCCAATTTTAAAAGATGCAGAGGCCTAGCTGAACATCTTAGCCTTTACCAGGCACCAGAAAAGACCAAAGACATCACAGAGGAAGCTTTCTGGGAAGGGTATTGCACAAGTGATGTATCACACTACAGAAAAGCGACACCTATTTCACATTATAGGGCGGGAGCCTTTGGATGTCCAGTGTGGTGTAGTAGATAAAGATAGGATAGGGTTTAAATCCCCACTCAGTAATGGACACTCACATGTGGGGGGGAGGGCACTGGTAAAACCACTTTTTAAATGCATTACTTACTTTAAAAGCCCTAAGCCCTATAGTTGCAACTTGACAGCATAAAATACATACCTTTAGTGCAGATCTTAAAGTTCAAGAAGGGCATATATGGGAGACGGCAGGCTATCAATAGATCTGTTCTCAAGCCATTTAGGGCTTTGAAGGTTACAGCCCGACCCAGAAAAAGGTCTGGGAGTTACTACCGCTGATAAAGTGCTTTGGCTATGTGGTCAACAGACTTGGCCTCACTAAATAATGTCAAGCCACTCTTCTTACAGCTCTATTTTTTGTTCTAAACTATTTAAGGGAAACAAATAATTGTGGTTGTCTAAAGGGAGGTTACCGGAACATAAGTATTTGTGGGCAAGCTATCTTCATCAAGGTCAGTTTGCAGCAACCAACTGGAGCTGATTAAAGGCTTTGAGCCATGCAGGTCACTTTTGTAGCTAACCTTTTCTCAGTGGTGCCACCCAAGAAGCATGTACCCAAAGGAATTTTCAGTAATAATCAAGGCTAATAATTGCCTTCGGTATTGAAAAAGCCCTTGAAAAATGTGTGTCTTGCACTTTGATGTTAAGCTTGGACTTTTCTCCTTATGTTTGTTTTTATTTTACTTAAAATGTAATCTTGAAAATATGTATCAGTTAGGTCTGAACCAACCAAATGGCATTCTTTCCATCCTTAAAAACAGAGCAAACCAGCCCTGTCTTCTTCCTTCCACGGAGAGTCCTTGCTGGACTCAGATGTAAATGGCCATACTAAGTTTTCATTCTGAAAAACCCATAATGGCAGGGATACAAAGCACCCCAACAAAGTGTTTTATATGTGCCTTTGTATTTGCCTCTTCCCCCAGCAACTAATATTAATTGATATGAGTAAAAATATCTCACCGAGATAAAAGATGCTCCGCAATACAACCAAACAGAATCAAGTGCATGTCTTCTGTAACCATACAGAAATTTTTGTTTTGGGGAGATGCTAAAACTCCAAAGCCAATATCCAATTTCTTTTATTTTGTTCCATAAATATAAAAACTGATTTTGTAACAGAGACAAGCTACTAAACTGAAGCGGCAGCCACCCACAGAATCAAATCTTTTCATATTTTTTTCTTTTGCACTTTTAACTAGTGTATCTGTTGTGTTCAGAAAGTCTGCATTTGTGCAACACTACACACAGAAGCTTTTTATGGGCATAAACATCACACAATAAGAAAATGTCTTGGAAATTCTTGAAAAAACCTATTTGTTATTTTCTCTCCAGTTTCCAAAATCTTGCATGGGTTCAACATGTTAGGTTTTTGAGGGGAAAGGGGAGATTAGTTTTTCAGTCTAGTACATTATATACTTTTTAGAAAGTTAAAAATTATATATCTAAAAAACAGAAATTTACTAGTGGCCATATATTTCTGATAACTGAAAGGGAAAAATACATTCAACTCATGTTCTCAACTTTTTGCAGGACAGTATAATTTCATTCTTCCTTAAAAAGCATATATACAAGCCAATATAAACTAAATTTGATACTGTACAGTCTGTCTAACAAATTTTAATTGAGTTAGACTATTGTAGTAAGTATTTACATTCCAACACAAAATTTCTACATGGTGTATTATTCCCTTTTAGGAAAACAAAAGAATTGTTTATTACTAGAGTTTAAAAAAAGTATATCAATGTATTATCATGTTGTGAAGTATGAAGAGCTATGTTATATCAGTTTTTAAATATATGTAAATAAAAATCTTTAATATATATGTTTTTTTAAATGTGAAACTTTCTTCATTGGGCAATGTAGATCATGTATAATAATCATTTGAAATAAGAGTGAAGTATAAATATGACATTAGTCCAGAATCAGATATTAATGACAGATGCCTTTTGTATGACATGTTTTTACATGGAAGCAAAACAAGTTTACCTTTCTAAATTTTTCCGTGTTTTTTCAATGTGTTTAATTTCTGTCCCAGTTCATAATTGGGATGGGCAGCTTCTGCCAAGGGGTGTCATTCTGCCACCAGAATTGACTGGGGCATTCTATCACATTACTGTTATTGAATTTGCTGCTTAATCTGAACACAGGAAGCTGTTTTATACTGAGGTAGACCATTGGGCCATCTAGCTCCATATTGTAAATTCAGACTGGTGGAAGGTCTCCAAAAGCTCAGATCAAGGCACATTCTCCCCCACATACCTTGTTTTGCCTTATTTTAAAGTGGCATATCTCTGAAATTCCATGATCTGATGAAATGTGGTGAGGGTGGGCAACTGGGGCAACAGAAATGTGTAAGGAGCTGGACACTGCCAATGTTGCCCACCTCTGGTTTATTAAACACTGACAGAACAGGTAAGGGATATTTATCTTCACTCTAGAATCAACAAAATTCCCTCTGACTCGTGTACTGAATTCAATTGGCAGTACATTTAGGAAAAACAAAAAAGAACACCATACAACCTATAAGAATTCTCTGCCACACATATTAGGATGGCTGCTAATTCAGATGGCCTTAAGAAAAAGGAGTGACAAATTCATGCAGGAGTCATTTAGCAGTAGTTACCAATTAGCCTTGATTGCTACTCCCTGATACAGTAGCAAATTTGGAAGTAAAGGCATGAACTGTGACAGTCCCTGCCACCACCCCCCAAGAAGAATGCAAGATGCAAACAGATGGATTGATCCATATCAACAAATGAGGAACAACTTTTTTGTAAAGTAAATGTATCTTAATGGTCCATTCAAGACTAAGCCACCTTCTTATACTTAACAGGGATAACTTTCAACAGCATACAATTCCTGGGAAAATCAATTTTTCTCCCCGCTCCTGGGAGGACTGCAGAATTTAAGAAGAAACAGGAAGCCTGAAGAGGGTGGCAGATGATGTCATAGCCTCTGGTTCTTGAGCAGTCCAGGAGACTCAACCCTGTCACTGTGTGTCTGTGGGCTGGAACTCCCAGAATTTTGCCTGGGGAATGATTAGAGAATTCTAGGAGCTGCAGCACAAAAAAATGGCACATTCCTAGTCATCCTGCTGCACCAGTGGAGTTCCTGAAGAGGGTACTGGTCATGGAAAGAGAGGTTGAGAGAGAACACATGGAACTTAGGAAGAGATCTAAGCAAAAGAATGGATGCTTTTGTGAAAAGTGTCTGAAATCCAGTGCTAAGTCACAACAAGAGAAGACCCACTGAATCAATGGGGATTTGGTAAGTTTTAGATAAGTTTTATTAATTCAGTGGTCCTACTCTAGTTGTTACATACTATTGGATTTCAGCCACTGACTGTTGAATGGCAGAACCAGGCAGGAAAACAAATAGTTCATGTATTGAACTTACTGATATCTGAAGATCGATCAAGAAATATTTGGAAAATAATGTTAAAATCAAATAAGTAATGACACGATCTGAGAAATAAATGAATATCACTTTAAGAACCAACATTCTCTTTGTTGCTCCCTTTTCATTCCATCATTCTGAATCCAATTATTATATTGTTTTTCCACCAACATTTCCTTGGCTTGATCTCTGTTTGCCCTCCCTTTGACCTTCTAAGCAATTTCCAGCTGATGTTCTCCAAAATATGTAGTGACAGATGTTAAATGCCACATCTGATGTACAAATAATGTACTGTTATCGTTCCCTTCTGTCACTTCTTTCAACATCACATTCACAGCTTGGCTTCACCAATTCATAGCACTAGTTTGCTACTCATTTAGCCAAAAGACGAGATTACATCCTTATATTTAAGAAGACAGATTCATGTTATTATATTCTACAGAAAATTCTCTTAGGTACTGATCTGTACAAAATTCAGTATTGCTGCTTTGTGTGATGGGCAAAGAAATAGTCAGAAACAATGCTGGAATAAACAGGGCTGGAAACTCACAGTCATGTTGTGACCAATTTGGGATTTTTTTTTTCAGGGATGCATGGGAGCAGAATCAGGGGAAAAAAACTTTAATTAAATGTTTGGTTAGGAAGAAAATATTACAGATAGACTACATGCAAGAGTTTGGGCTTGATTTGAAAAAGATTCCACTTCTCCATCTTTTTGGTGGCCCATGTCCCAGTTTGACAGATTGATTGGTGTTGGCCATAACAGAGAGGTTGGCGAGGTTGGTTGCTTCAAGTAAGAGCATTCTTTTAGCAAAATATTTCTCCTGTCCTTCTGTATTGTCATTATTCATGTCCATCACCAGAATTTGGGAGGAAATTCCCCCTGCAATATAACTTTAAAAATTAGTGAATGGACCACCTTGCACATTTTAGTGGCTGTGGGAGTAATTCCATCATATATTTGACTGCTCATGGACCAGTTCTGGGGAAAGCCACCCACTGCAAACCCAGAGTGACTTCCAGTTGTGATAGAAGCTCTCCCTTGGGCTAAAACTCTTTGGGAAAGGAAAATGAAACAAATTGCCATGTGCCCTCTACCAAGCATGAGGGGACATTTTGACCCACTCACATTTTTAAAATATATTATGTGTGTTGTGGTGTTTTCATCCTGCACTTAGACTTCTGGGGGCCAATTCTAAAGAAAAAGTTAAAAGATGTCCTAGTCACTTCAAAATCTGCATATTTTGAGTAGTAACAAAATTGTAACTCTTCGAGTAAATCATTTAGGACCCCTTTCCTTTACAAATGTTTAAGGTGTTGATCATCTCTCTTTCGCTAAGTAATTGCTATTTTCAAAGAAAATATATGTATATATGCAGAATATTTTATTTAATTTAGAAAAGAAAAAGGAAAGCTTGCCTGTGTGAATTCTCACACATAACAAATTAATGTTTTCCCTCCAGGCAGAACTTGAACCTCAGGGGGCAGTCAAGAAGATCCATGGGAAGCCTTGACAGCTCCCTGTTTGAAGCTCTTGCTTATGAGAAGAAACATTGTTTGAAGACTGATGAAGCATAAGGAGCACTCTCCGTGGGAAGCTCCTCCTGTAGATTCTCAGTAGTGAACAACCAGTAGGGGTAGCAGCCTACAGCAATGATTTGCACTGAAAAGAATTTATATTCTGGCCCTTGCAGTTCCTGTGGCTTATTTACCAGAAAACATCTCTGGCTGTTTGCTGAGAGGATTGTTCTTCACCATCCTGAATTCCCCTGGACATGCCTCAAGGCTCTTCAAAGCAGGAGGCCCAAAGGTAACTGTTACTGGAGGAGTTGTTACATCACAGCCATTCCTCAAAATATGGCGATGGATGCTTTCTTAACACAGAACTGAAGTGTTTCAAAATATACATTATTATTCACTACAGTAGTGGTCAATGCTAGGATTATTTTGCATTTACTGGTAAATTGCAGTGGCTAAGTACAGAGTCTGTGATTATTGAGAAATAATCACTCTTGAAAATGATATCATGCAACATATATATTTCATATATTTATATTTTACTATTTATAATGCATTCTTTAAAGTTTTCCTCATATTTAAATTATACCACAAACAATCCTGTATGCCAGCTCCTGAGTGAAAGGCAGGACACTATATATACTTCTCCCACCTAGATCTACTCAAGTCACTCACCAGAGCCAGGAAAGATCGCTGAGGGGCCTGACGCCAAGAGAGGCCCAAAAAGTGGTGGCCCCTCGACTTTGTAACAGCTTGCCGCCAGAGATCTGCCTTGCATCCTCGCTGGGTATCTTTAAGAGTCAATTAAAAACTTGGCTCTATAGGCAGGCCTTCCCTCCCACCAATTCTTGATTCTATTTTCTTGCTTTTGTTGTTTATTCTCCCATCTTGATCATATTATTATTGTCGTTTTTAATTATTGTTTTTATTTGTTTGATGTTGTGAGCCGCCCTGAGTAGACTTTTGACTAGAAGGGCGAGATATAAATCCAATAATTAAGAGACACTCTTCTAGACACACACACACACACACACACACACACACACACACACACACACACACACACACACACACACAGATATTTTTGTTGTTGTTGTTTAGTCGTTAATTCGTGTCTGACTCTTCGTGACCCCCATGGACCATGGACCAGAGCATGCCACGCCCTCCTGTCTTCCACTGCCTCCCGGAATTTGGTCAAATTCATGTTTGTAGCTTCAGTGACACTGTGTCCCTGGACGGCTTAGCCCAGAGAATTACTCAAGCTCCTTTGCCATGACAAGGCAGCAATCCATGAAGGAGGAGACAGATATAGATTAGATGTATATCACCCAGAAACTGCATAAAAAACAGTTTTGCCTGCAAACTAGGACATAAGATGGCTTAGAGTATAATTAATATACAAATATGATTTTAAAAAATACATTATAAATATTAAAGCATAAGTAAATCCGGCATAATACTAAAAAAAGAATATAGTTAAAAGCCAGTGTAAAACCCCTCGGTCAAATGTAAGTACAATTCAGCTGCAAACACACAAGTATATGAGCCCTGAGCTTCAAATATGCAAAAGGCAGGAGCTGCTTTTTGCATCCTTCTTTTTGGCCTCTGCCCTCCCATCCTCAGGTAACCAGTCCCACCTTGTCTTCTCATGTACTGTCCAAGACATGAAGACTAATACAGTAGCTGTAAAACATAAACTCCTTAACTATCCTAAAATAAATTATAAAGATGGATACAAATAAATAATATTAATACAATTTTTTGACTCTCTACAGCTGGCTGGATAGCTGTAGGTTGGAACATTTGTCTACAGAGCCAAGAATCAAGAGTTTCATTCCCCACTGTGTTTCCCAGAGAAATAGCCAGCCTATGTAGCCTTGGACACACTGTACAGTCTCAGAGTGCCCCCAGAAAAAGGGAATGGTAAACCACTTCTGAATACACCTAGAAAACCCAGAAAAGAGTAACTGTACATTGGAAATGACTTGACAGCATATAATTAATGAAATTCCTGCTGTATAAGTAAGTTGAACTCCATTACTTAAATTAAGGTGATTAGGTCCTAAATTCCTGCTCCTTGGGAATAACAGCTCCATTATTCTCAATCTTTATTCTCTTTCTCTTTAGAAAAACAGGAAGGAAAAAGCACAGACCCCTCTTATAGGATCCCTTACTCACTGGTCTACACTATTTTGAGCACAAGAGGCAAACCAACACTCTGATCATCATTAACATTACCACAATACTCTGTACTATCAAAAGAGAATTTTGGAATGTATACAGAAAGTAAGGTAACTTTGTGGTCCATGAGTTAATTTTAAAAATCCAGAGTTTTATAAGAATTTCTAAAATGTGTCCTGCAGGTGGTGTGAACTTCTGAGTTGTTCAGAACAGTTCTCCAGGTAAGATGGTAAAAAAAAGGGTAGTAGAAAAAGACACAAAGGCTAAAATCCAGTCACAACTAGAGTAGGGCCATTGAATCAGGGCCAGTAAGTTAACTCACCAAAGCCACACTGATTCAATGGGCCCATTCTAGTTACAACTTATTACTGGGTTTCAGTCAAAAATTTCAAAGCTCTGGCCTGTGTGTGAACACTGTGTACCTGCATGGTGCAGAATATCAACACAATGAAGACAGTAGTTATAAATGTATTATTTTTCAACTTTCTGGGCTATAGTGTACTATCCTTAATACAGAATCCATTAATGGTTCGTAATCACAACTGTCTTGTTCTGAACAAGGCAACAGAAAATGGCCCTGAGTCACAGACTGAGTTGGGGAAGGTTTGGAATGGAGAGAAACTGTTCATGAACCAATAGTGAGCATGGAATGCTGGGAGCTGTGGCACAACATCTTGCAGGCTGAAGCTTGCCCACTCCAGTTTATGTCAGGCCTATTCATTGTGCATGAAATCATGTAGGGTTAAAAGCTAAGCTCTGCTCCCAGCAGGAAAAGCCTGGCAGACCTTTGTGTGCTCATTGTGAAGTCTGCCTGGTCTCTAGGCGAGAGATGAGTGCCCTCATCCCTTTACATTCTTTCATGCTTAGCAGTTCAACACACCTATAGTGGATAGTCTTATATTGTTTGATTTTCCTGCTTGATTCAATCTTTATCCATTTAAATTTACCTTGAACTCCACAGAAAATATCTGTTATTGTGTCATATACAACTGTTGGTTTTTTTAAAAAAATGACAACAATAATAAAACTTTCAGAAAGTGAATGGAAAAGTTCTACCCAAACCACTTCACACAGTATTTTGCAGATGCTCTAGGCTGAAGAAAAACAAACTAAAGCACACCGCAGTATGTTGGCTGGTTCCTTCTGGATTAACACATGATAAAATGGCTTTTATCTGTGCCTCACACACATCTCTGCTGTGCAGGCATTAAACTCTTGACAAAAGTAGGTTCAAATGAGCTGAGGAGTCCCAGTTAGCTCTCTAATGTATCAACAACAAAGAAGTTGGAAACATATCAATGGCTCCCGCTTGTTCTTAAAAACCTTCCTTCTGCATCATTTCACTAAGGAAAACTGACTCCTTTATAGCCAGTTTGGTAGATCTTCTTCAATTCCAGAATAATAAGTTCATATATTATCAGACAGCCCATTATTGTTAGTTTTTTCCTGACTCCATCCTATCTCTTTAAATAATCACAATGTAATGGATGCTGATAATGTCTGTGCGAACCTAAAGCAAGCTTTTTTTAAAAAAAAAAATCAACTGCCTGACCGGAGAATATTTTCCTTAGATCTTGTACCAAATAGAGGACCTCTGAACTCATTTAATATTTTCTGCTTGTTCTGACTTCTGTGGTATATTTCTCCTTGCTTCACTGAGCAAGGAAGGTCCAAACTAACACGAAATCTCAACCAATCTTGACATTAGTTGTCTCTTGACTCAATAGTTTGGTCAAACTGTAATATTAAGGATAAGAAAGTGAGAAGGTGGACAATTTTGTTCTTGCATTGTGGTGCAAACTTCATGACCTCATGAGTCAGTTTTAACTGAACTCACCTTAGCCATGAGAGTGCGGCAATGTTATTGGGCAGCAGAGCAAATCAACATTCTACAAACCAACTCTAAACATGGGGGCAGCCTAAACAACAACAACAAACATCTTTGAAACTTGATGTTGGATCAGTACCAAACTTAGCACAGATGTTTTTGCCAAATTTGGGGAAGTTTGGACGAAAGATTGTCAAATTATGATTTTTTTTAAAGTAAAACTGTTTTAACCACCCCCGTGCAGAAACGAGTGATCCTAGATTTCCTCAGATATAAAATAGATCATATAAATTGAAAGAAAGAAAAACAATTTTGAAAGAGAATGGCCCTGGAAGATGCATGGAGGGCAATGAATGGTCACACAAACAGTCAAAAGACAGGTTTTCTTTAAAGGATGTAATGGACTGTCAGCCCTCCAGAAAAGGGCATTTTGACATGTATCTCTAGGAAATTCACATGCAGTTTTGTAAGGCACATTCAAAGTATTTCTGCATTACAAAAGCACAGCACAGTTGTGTTTGTCCCAGCCCTGAGTGATTTCAGTAAACATTCTCTCAGGATTTCTCAGACTAGGCTCCTGACACAGATCTTCAAACGGGAAAACAGCTACAGGTTGGGTATAATCTGAACTTTACACCCTGTCAGTAAAACTCCTACTTGTTAGAGTAGTACATCAATTGAATCAATTCCCTTGGGAGGTGGTGAGTGCTCCAATACAGGAGGCATTCAAGTGAAAATTAGACAACTATCTGTCAGAAATATTTTGATTTGGATTCCTGCATTGATCAGGGGGTTGGACTTGATGGCCTTAATAGGCCCCTTTCAACTCCATTATTGCATGATTCTATGACACTATTTGCCCATTTATCCCAGTATTATCTGCTCTGACTTGTACTGGCTCTAATGGATTTCAACAGAGCTTTTTCACATCACCTATTATCTGATGAAGCTGTTATTACCTAGCATGCCAAGGGACTGAATCTGGATTATTCTGAATGCAAAGAACATGCTCAGAGTCAGAGCACTAAGATTTCTCACATAAATGCAGGTGTGCGGTTATTTGCATTATAGGACAAGTGTATTAACAGTGTGCGACTACACTCATGTTGTGCTTTAGCCTCCCACAAGCATTTTGCTGGATTTAGTGAGAACAGAAGGCTAGATTAGATAGGACTTTGGTCTGATCCGTCATGGCTCTTCTTGGAGATGGAGAGGCCATACTTTCAACTGTGAGTACATTAATCACAGAAAACAATAAGGGTGGTATCTGGTTGACCCCGCAATTGACTCCGGAAGGGAAAATGGATTATTCCCAGTCCAGCCCCAACTCTTTTGCTTCAGAACACAATGTACCTCTCCACTCTGAGCAAATTATACCACACGGTGCCACCAATAAGACACTGGGCTCTATGTAAACACAGTACGAATTACAATAGAAACTCAGCTATCAAGATTCTCTCTTGGAGCACAGCAGGGTGCTCATCTAAGATCTGGGACACCTCCTTCACTGAGTATATTGTCAAATTTGATATCTTGCTGTTCCAAGAGACATGGTCTCGAGAAGATCTGATCATAGATGGCTATGCGTCCCACTTCCTTAAAGCTGATCCTAGTGAGAGGGGTGGATGACAAAAAGGTGATATGGCCATCCTTATATCAACTAAATTACAGCCACTTGTTCAAAAACTGCAACCTACTTGGAGGCAAGACGCTCATGGCTACGCAGCGGTGATTTTATCTTTATTTTATGTAATTTTATATGGTTTTTATAGCTTTTGTTTAGTTGAAGTTTCTATTCTACTTCTTGGCTGAAGGCATGATTTTAACCTTGGTAAAAGTAAACACAGAGATAATGACCACTGGAGCTGCCGAGAGATATTAGAAATACCTCTGTACGACAAAATTACACAACTGCAGCCTTGGGAAGAAAACAGAAGAAAATAACACCGCTATTGCGGACAGTAAGCACCTGCTTGAATCAAGTCTGCAAGAAAAACATTTACTTTGTTTAAGAAAAGCCGTCTGCCTTCGGGGTTTGTTTGGCATACAGCAGGGGCTGATCCGCTGACTCCGTCAATTTACAATTGACTCACAGTGAGTAAAAGTCCTCCAAGGAACGGGTGGAACAACCTGCCCTTTAATGGTTTATGTTTGAGTGTTTACCGGAGCTAAGAAGTGTTTTTATACAGCTACTACTGACCGAACTGTGAAACCTACATTCTTCTCCCTTTGAGTGGTAGTTTGCACCTGCAGAAGTAGAGGGGGACACTAAATAAGCTTAATTTGTGGAGTAAAACTATGGTCACTACTAGGACCAAAAAAACCTATGGCAAGTTAAAAAAGGCTCCCAAAAAGCGAAATCAGAAATCTATAGCAGACTTCTGTGTGGTCTCAGATCAACGTGAACATGTACCCTCCTATAATCAAAGGCCGCTGAGGGAATTTACATCAAGTACCCCACTTACTACGGACAATGTAGGCATAAGTAATGGAGAGACATACCAGGGGGCTGCAGTCGGAACTCCGCACTCTGGAGGAGAAATCGGCAATTGGTCTCTGGACCCAGAACTCCTAGAGAAGGCTCTCTCTGCCTCTATGGAATCATTCTATAAATACTTAAATCTATCAACACCTGGGCCTAAGGAGAACCATATGGAAGGAACAGTAGGCCCCCAAGATGCTCAAGGGCCCGAGAGTGAACAAACTAGGATTATTTACACCCAACTACGTGATCAGTGTCTCCTCTCAGCTAAATCCAACCAGACCATTTTCAATAATCTGCATGATCTAAAGAAAGAAATCGCTGATACTAAAGCAATACTACAATGCATTGCTGACATGATAAAGTTGGGGATTTTAAAAGCAGCACCCCCCTCAAACCCTCAGAATACTGAACAGAGAGGACTTCAGGCAAAAAAGGAGCTGGGTACAAAAGATCAAACACACAAAGATAACTCCCTAGCCTTTAAAGGTCAGAGTTACCCACAGTTATCAGAAAAAGCAACTCAGGACCGAATGCCCATCTCCGGGAAGACCCCAAAGGCCTGGGCTGATCCATATGAGCGAAATGAGGACACAGAGGACACAGAGGGACCTGACCTAACATCCTCTAATCTAGAGCTAATAACCATAGACGAATGGTGGGGAAACACCCCAGAAGAACCCTATCCCCAGCATCCACTTGCTGTGACAACATGCAAGGAAAATATACAGATTAAAAAACCCCAATGGTCAGCAACCTCAGACAGTGAAGGGTCCACCCCTGCTGAAAGCCCATCACTCAAGCCTGTGAACCACATCACCATCTACAACTGGCCACTAAGAAAACCAAATGGCACCTGGGCCTCCAACTCAGAAGTATTGCGGACAATAACAGAAATTCTGGGCAAGGATTGGGATGCTCAAATGAACACAAAATGTTACTGCATCTATCCCAGCAAGCCCGGGCAACTAAGAGGCAGGGTGCACTTGATCTTCGCCAATAGTGAACAGGCCCATCATTTTTGGAGCCTGTTGTACAAGTTTGAAAAAATAGCAGTATCATTCAAATGGGGAATACATACAACTTACTCAAATATCAACCTACTTGTAATTTAGCTCTTGCTGTTATTCTAAAATTCACCTCACAATTATTATTAATCATCAGTGTATATATTCCACACACACCCAGCACTCTCGCACACAGTGTAAAGATCAATGGGCAAAGCTGGTGGCCTATATCGAAAGTTTGATATAGTATACCCAGGAGCTTCTCTTCTGATAGCAGGGGATTTTAATGGCAGAACAGGAGAAAACAATGGCGTGCCATTTGCACAGTTTAATATGATTCCTCTGGACCCGGTTTCCCCATGGAGCCTACACTACAGACAATCCAAGGATTAGGGCCACAATTATGCAGGCCTTTGTCTAATGGTGATGGCCAATAATTTGGACCTGGTGCTATTAAATGGAAGCATCGAGGGAAACAGGCCTGGGGAATTTACATTTACTTCATCCATGGGTGCCTCCACTATAGATTATATCTTGGTATCTAAGGATCTGATCACTCCAATTATTGATTTTGAGGTTGGATGTCGCACTGAGAGCGATCACTTCCCCCTGCTTCTCTCAGTCAACTTCGGAGCTATGCAAGTGTTTGCCAATAGTTAAATGGCACTTCAACTGAAATTAGAGCTGGACACATTAAGTGGTCCACCGAAAGAGATGCCTGTATGAGACAATTGCTACTCTCAGACCCCTTCTCCTATCTTGGTATACAAATTACAACTACAGATTCAATCTCGACTGCTCTCAAAGAGTTGGTCCAGGATCTACAGCCCCATCTAAGATACAAAAACAAATTCTCCCCCCCACCTCTCCAATGTAGTCCAGAGAAAAATGTGGTTTGATAGTAAATGTAAAATGACAAAAAAGGAGTTAAGGGTCAAGTATAAATGGTATTGAGAACAGAACTTGGCCAGAATTCCCCCTGACTGGTTGTCCCTTAAGAGAAATTATAAAGCCCTGATCAAAAAGAAAAAATATCAAGCCCAGCGAGAGACTTGGCAATGATTGAAGATTGCAGCCAGTCTTAAAGACGCAGCCATCTTCTGGAGGCTAGTGGCAGGGGGAATGCAGGAACACTCCCCCAGACATATTTCTCACATCTTACCTAGTACCTGGGAAGAACATTTCCCAGGTATATATACGCTACATAGACGCTATACGATATATACGCTATACACCCTGACAGTGCCCAAAGCTCTTTGTTAGCCAAGGAAAATCTCCCAGATTAGCCCCCAGTCTCCCCTGCAGAAATTTCTACCCTGATTTGCAAATTGAAAGTAGGCAAAGCCCCTGGAATGGATCATATTTCAACAGATCTTTTAAAGTCCAATTCTGACTGGTGGGCTCCAGTATTAATATCTTTATTCTCCTGGATCATGTATGCCAGCCATCTTTTGAGTAAATTAACCAACTGGCTACAGGTAGAGAACCTACTGGCAGAGAAGCAGGCTGGCTTTAGGCCAAGAAAGTCCAGCTTGGATCAGGGACTGATTTTTCACCATCTTGCACACAAATACTCATCTCCTAAGGGCAGTGCCCTGTATGCTGCTTTTATCAATGTTAAGTCAGCCTTTGACCTCATCCCACGATGCAAACTCTGGGCCAAGTTTGAAGGCACAAATATAGACAGGAGGCTCCCTATGTTAATTCAGCGCCTCTACGAAAACACCAACTTGTGAGTTCCTTGTAACAGGAACCTTATCCAACTCAATCCCAGTGTATAATGGGGTAAAACAGGGTTATATTCTAGCCCCCACCCTGTTCAGCTTCTATATAAATGGCATTGTGGACAATTTATCAAAACCTAATTCCCATCCCCCCTCTATTCATGTTATTATATGCTGATGACACAGTATTACTGTACTGTTTCTAACTTGTATTGGTCTTAGAAGGTTTTTGAAGGCCTTCCCCTCTTCCTGTAACCAGAAACAATTGCTTATAAACTATACAAAGACCAAAATACTTGTAACCAGTAGAAGGATAATTAAACATAAATGGGTAATAAATAATCACACTATAGTATTTAGCTCCACAGACTCCTGGGCTTCCCAAGTAAAATATTCGTTACTGAATGCTCAGAAAAGTACAGCAGCTCTAAATAAACTCTTCTTCTTTAAAGGTGGACAACACATCCCCTCAGCAGTCCAAGTTTTTACAGGGAAGATTATTTCTCAATTGCTATATGGTTTGCAAATTTTTGCATATTGAACTTTACACTCCTTTGAAATCATGCAGACCAAATTTTTGAGAGCAATTTTGGCTGTGCCTCCCTGTATCCCCAATGTAGCCCTTTGCTTGGAGACCAGTCTAGTTTCCATAAGAACATGGGTCAAAGTTCTTATGATTAACTATTGATTAAAACTTATATTTTTCTCAAAAGGTCTGGCACCATTGACCCTCTTGGATGCTTTCCAGTCTGGAAATCCTTTGTAGTCAAAGAAATACATGAAATTGGCTTCTCTCCCCATACCCTTATAGCAATGGGCTATACCAATGCCCAAGCGGCAGTCAAATGTAGGATTTAGGATATAGAACTTCAGGATCATATGAGCCAGTTGGGTACTAACAGTGTAGTTACATACAGTGCTTTCACAATGTCTTCATCTCTTTCTAGAATAATGTCCACAAAGATAATACGAGCTTCTACCTTAGCTAGACTGTATATGCTCCCCTCCAAACCTCTGGATGGGAAATTCCAAAATATCCCCTTTTCAGAGTGCTTATGTCCTTGCAAAAACAACCAAGTAGAAACTGTGAGCCATGTCCTTCTATGCTGCTCTTTCTATCAAGAACTACGTAATGAATTTATTCAACCTCTTATTCACAAATTTCCGGGGAGGCCCATTGAATTCTCCGTGAAGCTACTTCTCTTGGACAGGTCCTTACAGACCACAAACTGTGTTGCCAGATTCTGTAATGCTGCTATGCTCACCCACAGGTGTAAGACTGCTAGAGGTTCTAGTTCTGCAAGCCATTCATAGAGCTCTATTTATAAGTGGTTTTATTATGTAAACTGTGTACCTTTTTACTAATTTATCTCTATAAGGTTTTATTGTTTTATATCTTTTAGTATTATGTAAGATTGGGATAACAACCGCTAATTAACAATTCATTCATTCATTCATTAATCATGGCACTTCTTAAATTGCAGGGTTTTCTTTCCTGTGTTTAATAATAGCTATTAGGAAGTCGGGGGAAAAACCTTCAAATCACATGATTACTCTGCTAAGAAAAGATTTGTTTCTTTATTTTTCACAGTTTAGAGAAGGAAGGAAGGAAGGAAGGAAGGAAGGAAGGAAGGAAGGAAGGAAGGAAGGAAGGAAGGAAGGAAGGAAGGAAGGAAGGAAGGAAGGAAGGAAGGAAGGAAGGAAGGAAGGGGCAATCCTTACATTAACTATTATCATATAGCCAGGGATGGCCATAATATGAGTCAAGGTAAAGTGGACAACTAAGGCAACAAATTTGGAGTGTCATAAAAGAGCAATATATGTTAGCTTGTACATTTCCAGTGTAGTGTAGTGGATAGAGTGATTGACTAGGACTCTGGAAAACAGGGTTCAAATCCCCACTTGACCATGGAAACCCACTGGGGGAGTGGAACTGGTAAAACAACACCTTAATATTTCACTTATCTTGAAAGCCCTGTTGGGGTCACTGACTTGACAACACAGAACACACACAAACACACTACATGTATCATTCTTGCATTTCTGTTGCCAGAGATGGGGAGGAAGGCTTGCTGGACTTTCACTTGACTCAAGCATCTGTAAGTGTGGAGGCCTTGTTGAGAGTCTCTCTTATTATCTGGCAATTACTAGTTGATAGCTACTGTGAAGGATACTGGGCCAGCACAGAGAGAATCCACTCAGCCACATTACCCTTTCTAAACCGGGTGTGGGTGCTTGCCAGGTGGTCAGTGTGGTAGTGCTTGGAAAAACCTTCCTGTGAGGCCCTTCCCCCAACACCTTTGAGCCAACTTGCCCCTTCAGTTCTCCAGGCAGAGATAAAAACTTTCAGGTTGATGCTTATGGCTGCAAACTACCCTTGCAAGGTAGAACATACAAAAACCCATGAAGTATTCAAAACCTCTGAGTGCAAGGGACTGTTCTTTAGTACCACTAACCCCTTGGCCTATCTGAGTTCAAACATAGCTGTAAATTATTATTATTTTTTTTATTAAAGGTACTACAAAAATATGTACATGTCTAAAGTTAAGTTCAGGGCTTATAAAAGAATCATAATGATGTGAAGCAGGTTGATGGTAAAAGGACTGACCGTGGAAAAGAGCACCTAACAGTAGTGCTGACTAGAAAGATGCTGGGATTTGTAACAGAAGAAAAGGGATTTGTTCAAGGTCTGTCCTTTCAAAGAGCCATTCTGCCTCTGCACACCTGGTTTTACCAGGAAAAAGCCCATAATAACTAAACTAACTAACTAATTGCTGTTCTGCCATGAAATGTGGCCAGAGTGTGATGGTGACTAGATGTGGTTCAAGCCATAGTGGGTTCTTGGGAGGGAGGAAGTCACTCTAGATATCTCACAGGTGTCAATTCCTAACCCAGCCAAGGCTCATTAGCCTCCATCTTCTCTCTTACCAGGTAGCCTGTGGCGGTCCAGACGATCAATACCACAATGATTAGGACTGGGAGCTGCGGCAGATCCATGGCCCAGTTGTTTGCCATCACGCTGACAAAGAATCAGAAATAAAGCTGCCTTATTTGTAGGCTGCCTTACTCCCAATAAGGAGACTCAAGGCAGCTCACGGTGTTAAAAAGAGTCAAATTAAAACACAGTAAGATATATATTACAAAAGAAACTGTAAACTAATTAAAATGCATTGTATGATTAAAAACATGTAAAATGTTAAACGTCTTCTTAATTAAAAAATAGTTTTTTTATTTTTATTTTCTGTCCAAGAGTCAGAAGTGAATCTGCCTCTTTCTCAGAAGAGTTAGAGCTGCTCTGGCACTTCCTGGGCTAAGCTGGGACACCCCTGCAATCACAAAGGGCTTTTTACCAAGCCCTTTGGCATCCCAACACAATTTGGTCCCCAGGGGCAACCCTCTGTGGTGACTGGACCTCACCTACAAATGGCAAACAGACATTTCATCACTCTCTAAGGAGGGTCCCACACAACGCTCTTCCAATGTGGGATGTTCTCTTCTGCTGAGTCTCGAACAGTGCAAGCAGTGACACAAGATTCTGTCTAGAAGGAATTCTGCAGTCAGGACTTTGATACAGCCTTGTTCTCACATCATCATCATCATTAGATTCCAGCATGTTATAAAATGATTCCATTCCATTTCTTACCTCACCTTATGACCACAAAGTTGTGTTCAGGGTAAGTTAAAAATTATATGCTGTGAAGTCAATTCTGACTTTATGGTGACTTTTCATAGGCTGTTAAACTATGAAGCACTCAGAAATGGTTTACTAGTCCCTCACAGTGCAGCTTGACCAAGACCATTCAGGTGGCAGGCACATAAACTCATAAGCCCCATGTTGACTGTGCCAGAAAAGCTGCAGATATCTGGTGCATATATTTTCACACTGCTGTGTGCTGTCAAGTTGCTCACAACTCATCTTGACTCCAATAGGAGTTTTGAAATAAGTGTGATGTTCAAGAAGTGGTTTGGCATGGTCACTCCCTCACCAGTGGCATTCGAAAGTTAAACAAGGGTTTGAATCCAGGTCTTCTGAGTCATACTCTGATACTCTATCCGCTACACCACTCTGGCTCTCTAGTCTTTCCGTACCCAGCTGATACATTTTTGTTATCCCGTATCATTCAATAACTTAGCTACTGCATGTTGCACCAACAAAGGATTCTGCACTGTCTGCAAAAGTAACACCATGTTGGGTTTCTTGGGTTAATGGGAGACAAACGTTTCAATGGTAGCTCCCTTTAGTGCCTTAACCAAACTCTTTATCAAGAAATTGAGGTACAAAGGAATTGTAGTTAAAGATATCCAAAATTCTAATCCATAGTGGTCACAGCTCTCCCAGGAACAAAAAATGAAAAGCACCTGGGGCTTATATCTTGGAAACAGAACTTCTCAAGTTAAAAATGGAACTGTGCTTATTAGAGACATGACTATAACTGGGAATATGATGGGGGGGATGAGAGGCTTCACCTGCCTTCATGAATCTTTGTGCAAAAATGAGACAAACCTCGACAGCATCTTAAAAAGCAGAGACATCACCTTGCCAACAAAAGTCCGCATAATCAAAGATATGGTGTTTCCTGTAGTGATGTACGGAAGGGAGAGCTGGACCATAAAGAAAGCCGACCAGCAAAGAATTGATGCTTTTGAACTGTGGTGCTGGAGGAGGCCCTTGAGAGTTCCCTGGACTGCAAGAAGAACAAATCTATCCATTTTGAAGGAAATCAACCCTGAGTGTTCACTTGAAGGACAGATCCTGAAGCTGAGGCTCCAATACTTTGGCCATCTCATGAGAAGAGAAGACTCTCTGGAAAAGACCCTGATGTTGGGAAAGTATGAGGGCAAGAGGAGAAGGGGACAACAGAGGATGAGATGGTTGGACAGTGTCATCGAAGCCACCAACATGTATTTGGCCCAGCTCCGGGAGGCAGTGGAAGACAGGTTGGCCTGGCGTGCTCTGGTCCATGGGGTCATGAAGAGTCGGGCACGATTAAACGACTAAACAACAAAGGAAGTACAGAGACCTGGCAATCGAAATATCTCACTTGTGGATGAAATGTACTTCAGATCTCAGAAATAACACAATCAGAGCTACCCCCCCCAAAAAAATGGTAAAGCATACATATTGTGCTGATATTCAGAGACTCATCCTCCCACCCCCTGCCTCGAGTGGCCAGCCGAGCATGAAGACTACAGAGCTCTGTGCACAATTGGTAGGAAGAGTGGGACCTTTGTGGTGCCGGGACACATGAGTGAATGGTCTGGTCCCAGGAGCCAGATCTTCATTAGCTTCAGCCAGGATGGGGATGCTCGTATTTGTTTAAAAATACCAATATATCCATCTCTATTATTGAGCACAAGAAGGTATTCTATAGATCAGTGGTCCCCAAACTTGGGCCTCCAGATGTTCTTGGACTACAGCTCCCAGAAGACTTCACCACCACCTCTGCTGGCGAGGATTTCTGGGAGTTGAAGTTCAAGAACATCTGGAGGCCCAAGGTTGGGGACCACTGCTAGATTATTGTAACTACTGACACAGGCATCGTCAACATTCAGGCTACCCTTGGCAATGTAGAGTTTGGCATCCTTTTTCCTGTTGTCAATGTGGACATGTTATTGTGCAGCAATATTGGGTAATTTCCTGCCCTTTTGAATCATGGATACAGAAGCACATTAAAGAACTGGCAGTTTTGTGGTGTTTTTTTTTTTTTAAAGAACTGAATAAACCTCTGTAGCCAATATGAAAACACCTCTGTCACAACTGGATTTTCTATTTTTTCTCTCTCTCTAATGTATGTTTTTAATATATGTTCTTTTCCAGTCTGTCTGCCACAGAATTTTCATCTCCCTGTCATCTCTTATCACTGTCATTCCCTGGCAACGATTTTCTCTGGTAGCTTTCTCTTCTGAAATGAGCAGCTACACAAATCATATGATTTGGACAGTCCCATTTCCTTGCAAAACTAGGTTCTGTTTTCAGAACTCAGTCCTTCTTCTTGCTACAGAAATATCCCCTACCCTTTAAAAAAAGAATATATTCAATGGCAAAGTATTTTTAGAGTTTGTACTTCTTAGGTTGTGAATTTAGGTCATCTTATGATCTCACTCTCTGTTGGAAGGAAGTCAGTACTTCTTTCTCTTATGTTTTTGTATATGGCTAATTAAATACCATTCTTGTATTCTACATTATTTTACCAAAGCAGGAGGGCAGTGGACCTATAACTGACCAAAATGCCACATATTTTTTAATCTTTTAAAATGCAATTTGGAGAAAGAAGGCAGTTGTCCAAAGACGCACAAATATGTCACACAAGAACTATTTTGGAACATTTCTCTGTAAGTAGTTCCATAAAATAAAACCTGGGACTTCCATCAGGTTTCTAGGTGAAGAAATCCAACTATAGTTGTGCATACCTTTTCCGTGCTGTATATGTGAAAAGGGTCACCATAAGTCAGAACCCAGATGTTCTTGAACTGCAACTGTGGTCAGCACAGCTGGTGGTGACGTCTTCTGAGAACTGCACTCCAAGAACACTTGAGTTATGCAAGGTTGGGAACCACTGATATATGGGAAAGAGACTGAATGAAATAGTTTTGCTGTATTTCTCCAGAGGAAGGAGAAATTCTCCAGCAGTTTCTCAGAGGTGTGGTAGCACCACTATATATGGTTTTAGCAGAGCTGCCTCCTTGTCATCTACCTCATGTTATTTGAGAGTGTTGTGGAGGGGATGGAGGAGATGGTGACAGGGAGACTTCCCTCCCCCCTCCAAAAAAAAATGCTCAATACATTTCAGATTCTGTAACACGGCCATTTGTTTCTGGTGGAATAATATAAAGAAAATCTGAGACTATTTCTCAGAAGAAAAGTCTTCTGAGAATTTTTCTGGATCATTTGTCATTCTTCAGAATTCAGAACCCCCATGCTTCCATGCCTTGTGCTTAAATCTATACTTCTATTTCAGTGGGTCCTTATTCAACTTATATAGGTTTACCAGCTTCCATACCTTCAAGGAGCTTCTAGTTTACCATGATTTTTAGTCTATAATACTTTGATGTTGTGCAGCTTTGTTTCAGATGTGAGCGTTCCAAGTATACCCAAACTTCAGTAACAGTACAACTACACTAGCAGCAGGGAGCAAGTGAGTGTGGACCACCTGGGAATGGTCAGTCTTGATCTAATCAAGCCTGAGCATCCACATGGAAATATCACCTGCTGGCTTTAAGCCTGTTGAGAAATTGCCTATAGCAGAAGCCACCACTGTGGATTTGACTGCAAGTGGATTCTCAACCAGCTGTTTAAGGCAAGACAAATAAAAGGCACCACCAATAATCTATTATTATATACAGTGGTGCCTCGCAAGATGAATGCCTCCCAGGACAAAAAAACTTGCAAGACAAATGGTTTTGGCAATGGGGTTGATGACTCGCAAGATGAATGTTCCTATGGCTGTGCTTTACAAGACGAATATTTTCCGGTTTTTTCCTTCCTGCCTCATGTTTGCTGATTTTTAAATGTTTTTCTATGATGTTTTAAAAGTTAAAGTTTTTTATTAAACTTTTTGAAATCATCTGCACAATATGTATGGCTTTAAAGAGCACTTAATAAACACTTTGTAAACCAAATTTGACTTTGTTCTGATTTTTTTTGCCCAAAGGAACAGATTAATTAGATTTCATTGCATTCCTATGGGAAAACATGTTTCGCAAGATGAATTTTTCACAAGACAATATTAACCGCGGAACGAATTAAATTCGTCTTGTGAGGCACCACTGTATATATTATTGTATATATTATATATATTCATTTCCCCTGCCAAGCAGGGGAAGTGATTAATTTGCAAATATCTTGAAGTGGCTCACTTCTTAAGTCACTTCACAATGCAGTGGTACCTTGACTTACGAATGTTTCCACTTGCGAACATTTCGAATTACTAACGGCTCTGTTTGCAAAATGTTGCTTCGACTTGCGAACGGAGCCTTGACTTGCGAACTAAAAAAAATAACCTTTCCTGCCCTTTTTTTGACCTAAGTTCATCTCAGGTAAAAAGAAGAAAAATAATAAAATTCTCCCCCTAGTGGTAGAGTACGGATTAACCGGCTTTGCTTTAGTTCCTATGGGAACTAATACTTCGACTTAAGAATGGCACCTCAACATAAGAATGAAAAACAGCACGTACGGATTAAATGGTTTTCAATGCATTCCTATGGAAAAGTTTGCCTCGACTTACTAACGTCTTGACGTACGAACGCTGTTCCAATACGGATTAAGTTTTTAAGTCAAGGTACCACTGTAATGGCAAATTGAAAGAGAAAAGTTTGCTTTGTATCACTTCCACTGATCACATGAGCTGGAACCGATCCAAAGCAGAACAATTGTACCTTCATCAGAAAAGTAGAAGCCCCTTGACAGAGACCAGAAAGGTATGGATAGGAATGCTGTGGGGATGGGCTGGTGTGCTCCAAACAGTAGACTAAACAACCTGTGTAGTCAGCCTCTAGGTCTGACTCCATTTAGAGCAGTGATCTCCAACCTTGGGCCTCCAGATGTTCTTGGACTTCAACTCCCAGAAATCCTGGGCAGCAGAGGTGGTGGTGAAGCCTTCTGTGAGTTGTAGTCCAAGAACATCTGGAGGCCCAAGGTTGGGGACCACTGACTTAGAGGACTTCTTTATCAGGATCTGGTTATGGGATTTCGTTTCATGAATTTGACTCCTGACCTGCATGAGCTATCTAAACTACCTTCGCCAGGCAAATCCGAATTTGAAACTTTGCTCCCATGTATCTCCTTTCATTGCAGACATGACTGATATAATAAATGCTAGAATATAATAATGGTTTGATTTGATTTGGTGGCTTAATACTATGTCCTATAATTAGGTAAGAAGAAGAGTACAATCAGATTGTCTCACATGTGTGATGTCAATCAAGCAGATAATCTGCTTTGAAACAGGCATTCAGAATCCATTATTAAAAGATCACAATGACTTCCTTACTGTATTGAACATCTGTGGTAAGTCAAGCACTCATTCTCTGCCAAACAGAGCGCATGTGACCTCACTATTTTCTCTTTTCCTACATTGCTTTCAGAAACCTTAATTTATCTTGATAAGAATCAGTTTTGTCAAGTGACTGCAAGAGCAATTAAACACTTTCCGTTCATAGCTACCCTGTGTCTAAATACCCAGCCAGTTTAAGGGCAGCAATAAGACTTGGGTTTTTATCCAAATAACGGGAAATTTATTTATCCCCATACACAAAATATGGTATTGACATTCAGAAAAAAAATGAGCTATGCACAATGAATCAAATTTACAGCCCACAACAATTGCTGCTGTCCTATTGAATACGGATGAAAGAATAAATATTGTCAACCCGCAGGAGAAATTAGTCATAGTGAGCCACTACCACAAAAGACAACAAAAGTGAAACTAAGAACCCCACAACCCTAGAATCAAAGTGAAGAGATGGTGGCTAGTATCTTTGTGAAATGAGTGCAGAAGTAGTTTGCAGCATTTCACAGACTATCCAGCTGTTCTGCTGTTCACACTGCAGGTATCTCACTTAATGCTGGTACCATTCACTTGTGCAGATTTTTGGACAAAATACTGGCTGATTATTTAAGATCCCTTACATTTAAAAGTAAAGTTCTCCTTTTTGCTTTGTTTAATTCTAAACAGCACAGACTGGTGAGTAAAGAGGTGGACATTTTTTCAATTTTATTTTCATTCTGTCTCTCAGTATCCAACCAGCCTTTTCATCCCACACACATCTACTAATGCACATTTTTATACATCCCTGTCCCCACTTAATGGGCATACACATTTCAAAGAACTATGTGAGTGTTAGTCATGTATGTGCATTTGTATATACTGAGAAAGAAACAGACACTTGCTAGTTCTTTTCAAGAACATAATATAAAAAAAGACACACAAAGACTTTTGTTAAGGGCCTTGAAGGCCACAAATTGGATACATTATTTTAAAATCTTTGTTAGTGCAATTATTTCAAAATCATTGTTAATTTTCCATCCCTGCTTCTAAGGCATAGGTCATCAAACCAGAACATCTTTAAAGCCTTCAGAGAACCAATTTGATTAATACTTCTTTGAACAGCTGGGAAAGTTACTTTTGAGGAGAATGAATATAATGACATATAATGGTCTAGAGAACATCCTTCGGTTACAGATGACTACAGCATATCATTAGATTCATCCTCCTTAAAAGCGACTCTCCAAGCCTGGTCCCTTCATTTCTAATCAGTTCTCCCAAAGAATACTTTTTATTGTATTGTTAGGAAAGGATTCTTCCCACATGCCTATCATTCTTGGTCCTGTAGACATTATGTGATGAATCAGGCTTATGTTATTCATGTACTACAGCCATGATAGCTTTGGCAATTCTAACCATTCTGTCCAGCTGTATGTATATAAAAGCAGTCCGTGGCCTTCAAATGCTGGCCAAAACAACTCTACGTAGCATCCCCTCCTCAATGCCTAACTAAAAACCTAATAAGTACTGGCAGGTAAGATTTTACAAACACACAATTTTAATGCATAAACCTGTTATATTCTGCCAATGAGTAGTAAATATATAGACTTGGTGTATCATGTCAATGAGCAGTAAATGCATAAACCTTATACATCATTCCAGTGCTCTCTGTGATTCCAAACAGCTTGCCTGTGCCAAAACAGCATATCTGTACCATTTTAGCCCCCTAACAGCCTCTCTCTGCCATCTTTGTCCCTAAAATATCTTTTCAATGCTGTGCCTGCCACTGCCAGCTCTGCCAGGGTGGGGTCCTCAATGATGGGATAGCGCAGCCTGCGCATCACCATCATGGAGGGCAAAAGAGAAAAGAAAAATAATCTCCCTCTTCATGTGGGCCCCTACAAGCAGTGGGTCCTAGGCAAATGACTGCAGCGGCCACCCTGTCATGCATATTCAGTGCATTTGCATGAACCATTAGGGAGCTGTTGGGAGGCAGAGCCAGCTATATAGGAGGGAAAACTGTAGTAGAGTGTGATAGAAAGGAGATAGAGTGAGAGAAGAGATAGATAGATAGATAGATAGATAGATAGATAGATAGATAGATAGATAGATAGATAGATAGATAGATAGATAGATAGATAGATAGATAGATAGATAGATAGACAGACAGACAGACAGACAGACAGACAGACAGACAGACAGACAGACAGACAGACAGACAGATAGAGGAGAGAGGTTGGAAGAAAAGGTTTGGGTTTTGAGGCAGAAAGAGTGAACAGTCAGAGTGTTATCTGTATTAGTTAAGTATAGAAAAGGTTAAAGGAAAATACTGAATGCTTTGTGTAACTTTCAGAATGTGCTTAAGAACTACTCCTGAAACACCTTGTAACCAATAAACCTGTTCTTATTTCAAAGTTAAGTACTGAATGGACCTCAGTCTTTCACAGGAAACATAGTTGGTAAAGAGATCATCTGGTGGCAGCATGGTAAAGGACATGGTGGGATACATAACATGAGCTCCTTGTTTGATGAAACAAGCAAGGGCCACGTGGTAAATGTCACAATGACCACTTTGAATAAAATGACCCTGTCTTTAGAAGGGCAGTTCCAGATGGCCTTAGTTGGCATGGGGTCTCATATGTATCTAAAAGAACTGAATCTGCTTAGTGTTAGATCTATTTGTCTGATTGTCAGAGAATGTATCAAATGATCAGTGAGGAACACAAGACAAACAACAGGACAAATGCCTGTCTGGTCTTGCCCTAAATTGTGTAAGAACTAGGTCTATCCTTTAAATAATGTAGTTAAGCTAAAATTGTGTGCTATGTTTCCTTATGTTAGAGCAGGATATTCTATCTGCCTCTCTAACTCAGTTCTCTGGTGAAACAGAATGCTTTACTTTGAAGCCAAAAGAAGGAAAACTCTGCCATAAAATGTTGCTGCTGTAACAAAGCCTTTTCTTCAGCATCAAAATCTTGGCACTGTGTGCTAACAAGCAGAAAAATGAAGACAAGGGCGCAAAGGTCACCTTCAAATCTCAGCATCCTAGTCTTGAAGGAATACTCCTGTGAGAGCCCAGTGGACCTCAGAAGACAACTAATTCTTGACAGTTCAAGCTTGTATCAGGTTAAATAGAAATAGAAATATGAACACTGGATTTTTGAAATTCTAGGGTTTCTGCAAGCATAAAGGAAGTTGTGCAATGAATATACAGAGAAGTAGGTATTCATATTCAGAGACACTGTGGTTTGTTGTTTCCACTAATCTATATTGTTATCAGCATATGATAATATCAATGTGAAACAAATTTCCTCCTGAGAACACAGAGCCAAGTCTCCAGCAAAGAATCTCAACCAAATAATGCTGCCAATTTATCACATACGGTTTACAACTGTCATATGGAAGACTTATGTTCAGGGAAGAATGATCACGAGGCAAGACTTGAAGGTAAGAAGTTGAGTCGCACAAACGGGCTTAAACTATCAATAGAACCAAGTCCTCTTGAAATTCGACTGAAAGATCTAGTGCCATTTACCTTTCTATTGAGTGGAAGATGTGGAACAGGTCTCAACAAGCATGTTGAGGACTGCAAACCAGCACTGAATGGTCCTACATCCCAAAATGGGCTGCCCTGCCCCACTATTTAATATGTAACTCCATATAATTATCCAAATGCTATGTTTTCTTTAGTCTCACTTCCCATACATTTGTTTGTTTGACAGAGACAGAGAGAGAGAGAGACTGATTGATTGATTGATTGATTGATTGATTGATTGGTTGGTTGGTTGGTTGGTTGGTTGGTTGGTTGGTTGGTTGGTTGGTTGGTTGGTTGGTTGGTTGGTTGGTTGGTTGGTTGGTTGGTTGGTTGGTTGGTTGGTTGGTTGGTTGGTTGGTTGGTTGGTTGGTTGGTTGGTTGGTTGGTTGGTTGGTTGGTTGGTTGGTTGATATACAGCCTGACTTAGTGACAAGCACTACTCTGGGTGGTTAACAATAAATTAGAAAATTAATTCACCAAAGCCAGCACCACACAATCAACACCCATTACCAATAAAAATTAAACCCAAACCCAAAACTTAAATGAATTATAAATAATAGTGGAACCAGGCAACTCAAATACATAACTAACAAATGGGGAGGGTGTGTTTAAAATCTTCTTCTAAAAGTACAGTCTTTAGCACTGTCAATTGGGAGGGATGGGGCCTGGCAAATCTTTAATGGGAGTCCATTCCACAAGGATGGGGTCACGACAAAGAAGGTTCAATTTCTACTAGAGATCTTTGCAAAACCATTAAGAGCTTTACATGTTAAGACCAAAACCTTGACTCTGACCTGGAAAGGGAGAGGAAGCCAATCCAGGCAAGCCAGTACTGGGGAGATGTGATCAGACTTGTTCATACCTAGAATCAGCCTGGCTGCTGCATTCTGCACCTATTGAAGTTTCTGAGTCAGCTTCAAGGGCAGTCTTCCATAGAAAATATTACAGTAGTCCATGTATGATTGTATGATATGTATGATTTTTACCATCATGGTAAAGGTAAAGTTTCCCCTTGACATTTAGTCCGGTCGTGTCCCACTCTAGGGCACAGTGCTCATCTCATCCCCGTTTCCAAGCCGTAGAGGCAGCGTTTGTCCGTAGAGTTTCAATGGTCACGTGGCCAGCACAACTAGACACGGAAGGCTGTTACCTTCCCACCAAGGCAGTACCTATTTCTCTATTCTCATTTACATGCTTTCAAACTGCTAGGTTGGCAGGAGCTGGGACAAGCGATGGGAGCTCACTCCATTACGTGGATTCAATCTTACGACTGCAGGTCTTCCAGCCTTGCAGCACAGAGGCTTCTGTGGTTTAACCCACAGCACCACCACATCTACAATCATACTTCAATATAATTAGGAACTGACTTACCTGAAATTCCCCCCTCCCCCAAAGGAATGACTTTATTTACTTTATTTACCGAGTAGACATGGTCTAGAGGGGTGGGGTAAAAATGTAATAAATAAAATAAAATAAATACTTATTACATTTATATCTCATCCATCTGCTGGCAAACCACTACTCTGGGGGTTTTACTCCTTGTGACTTTACAAAATTGTAATTTAAATGTAAACTTTCATTTGGATTAAGGCTGCATCCTTTCTGGCCTAAGACCATGTTCTATAAGCTATACAAAAGTGTGGAAACCACAATGTGATGTTTTCAATGAAACTCTGACCTTTAAGAGAGACGGAGGACCAATCTTGGATACACCTTCCTGCATCTTTCCAGTATCACTGAGGCTTCCATAGTAATTTCCCTCTGTCTTTGATGGTACCCTAGCCTTACAAGATAGGTGGAAAAGGACTTGTACCAGAGATATGCCTGTAGCCAGTCCATAGCTCTGTCAACAATCAACCTGGGCCCCCACACAGTGGAGAAAGAATTCACACTAGTTCTGATACTTGTCTGTATTACAGTCGTGCCCCGCTTAACGTTTGCCCCGCATTACGATGAATCCAATTTACGATGATGTTTTTGCGATCGCAATTGCGATCGCAAAACGATGGTCTCAGTGGGGGAATTTCGCTTAGCGATGATCGGTTCCCTGCTTCGGGAACTGATTTTCGCTTCATGATGATCAAAAACAGCTGATCGTCGTGTTTTCAAAATGGGTGCTGGATGCTTAAAATGGCTCCCCGCTATGCTTAGGGGTGGATTCCTCGCTATACAGGCACAAAAAATGGCCGCCGTATGGAGGATCTTCGCTGGACGGTGAGTTTTCAGCCCATTGGAACGCATTGAACGGTTTTCAATGCTTTTCAATGGGTTTTTTAATTTTGCTTTACGACATTTTCGCTTAACAGCGATTTTCCTGGGATGGATTATCGTCATTAAACGAGGCACCACTGTAATTCCCTTGCATTGCCAACAGGACATATAATCCTATAATTACTGGGCAGATGATGTAATAATGGAAAGTAAGCCTGAGGTTTAAAAAACCCAGGTTCACAGAGGGTGACTAAAAGCCAACGAAGTACTACCTGTGTTCCTACCTTTCTAGAAAGAACTTTGGACAGATCTATGTCCCAATAGCAGAACCTTCATGTCCCCTTATAATTGTGATGTAAATGCAGAAGGGATACTAAATGGATTTTTGGAATGAATGCACACACAACTGAGACACATGAGAAGAACAGAGATCCCTCTTTCCTTAATCTCTTTCAATAATGAATATGCATGCAGCAGGGATTTGGTGTTAAACACTGAAAAAATATGCTCAAAATATCAATGTGTCATAATGAATCTGATATATTTCAACAGAGATCCAAAAATTCTGGGGGAGAGAGGTGCTTAAAAATGAATCCCACAATGGTTTAAAAATGTTAGAATATCATCTAAAGCCCTAGGTGGCTGTCAAGATTGTTGCCAATGTGGCAACATTAAGCCATCGTCCTGCCTCGCAGATTCTCCATGGACATTTATATGGCCTCTTTCCAGCAGAATCTGAAAGTGTGATTATAAATATTCTCCTTTCAAGCTTCCAGGCAGAATATATAAACCTCGGTTTTAGGGAAATGTAAATATCCTTCCAATCATTTAAGAAAGAGTTTCTTTAGAGGGGATGAGGGAGGTGTCAGACCAAGCGATAAAAAAATCTCAGAGATTTTAACTGGGATATTAGAAGTCTTTTTATCCTCTGAGAATAGAATTTAATTAGATAGTGGAGAGATAGCTGTGACAGACAGGGTTATTTATTTAGTGGCAGCAAACTCTTTCATCTCTGAAAGTGAACTGCACTATAAAACATTAAAGAATGTAACAGATCTGAAGTTTTTAGTACTGTTAGTGAATAAATATATGATATTAATTTGGGCTACAGTAACATTCTCCATTGTTAGATGAAACTAATTAAATTTGCTGAATGTGTTCTAATCAAACTATGCATAGACAGGCATATATGCTATTAAAACTCTGGCTATTTGTAGTGAAGCGGAAAAATGGCATGGTCTCCTAAAGCACCCTTAGCTTTTCCCTTCCCGTTGCTTAGCTCTGTAACCATAGTGATGAGTAGGAGAAGAGGAAGGTGAGGGGACTCTTCCTCACTTCCTCACACACCAATTAACTACTATTTACTAATTAATCATTAGGAGAGTTTGCATTGTTGCATACTATCACTTGTAAAGCAAGCCCACAAGTCTTTAGCAGATGGATCCAACAAGTAAACTGGAAGAAGCATTTTCTCTTTTGCCACAGAAATGTGTAGGAGTAGCTGGGCCTCCTCTTTCCAAAGTACCACATCAGGGAAAAATCTCAGCTAGTTGCCCCTTTTCTTTCTCTCTCCCCGAGAAAATCTAAGCATGGTGTGTGCATTTGTGTGTGTGTGTGCATGTGTGTGTCTGTGTGTACACACATACATGTATGTATATGTACACACACACACACATCACAAAGACAAGTGAAAAAGATGGGATTTATTCTGAAGCAGTGAGGAATCAGAATTTTTTTCCATCTCCTTTTTTCTACATATTTCATCAGTTGATGGGATATGAATAGCTGATTTTTTAAAAAATTGATCAGCCTTATGGCAGTTGACTAGCCTATGCTTTGTTCTTGGTTGAAGGGTATAATTGTACATCATATTTGTATTATTTTTAATTCTTATTTTTAACTTTTATGTATTTTAATAGTGTAAACAGTCTTCTTTTGGAAAAACTTAAATATTAATAAAAATAATGTTTAAAATCGAAGCTGAAGCATCTGAAAGGGCAGGCAATTGTTATTTAATTTATTTATTTATTTATTTATTTATTTATTTATTTATTGAATTTATATCCCGCCTATCTGGACTATAAGTCCACTCTAGGCGGCTTCCAACATATAATAAAGATAAAATACAATTAAAAACATGTGCATAAACATAAGTAATAATTGCAATCACAACAGACAAAAAGGAATATAAGGAAAATTAGAAAAGGGATCAGGAATTGATTGGAGGGAAGGCCTGGATGTATAACCATGTTTTTAATTGAGTTTTAAAAACACCCAGCGTAGGAGCCGCGCGAATCTCTGGAGGAAGGTTGTTCCAGAGGCGAGGAGCCACCGCCGAGAAGGCCCGGTTTCGTGTCTTCTCCTTCCGGGCCTCTCTCGGCGTCAGGCCCCTCAGCCTCACCTCCAGACTCGCGCGGGTGAACCGGGTAGACCTAGGTGGGAGCAGGCGATCCGCCAAGTATCGAGGTCCTAAGCCGTTTAGGGCCTTATAAGTAAGCATTAAAACTTTGAAGTCGATGCGGAAACGGATGGGCAGCCAATGCAATGCGGCCAGCGCTGGAGAAATGTGATGGTATTTTCTCACTCCGGTAAGGAGTCTGGCCGCAGCATTCTGCACCACCTGAAGTTTCCGCATCAGCCTCAAAGGCAGCCCCACGTAGAGCGCGTTACAGTGGTCTAATCTTGAGATTACGAGCGCATGCACCAAGGTAGTGAGTGCCCCCGTGTCGAGATAGGGCCGCAGCCGGGCAATCCGCCAAAGATGGTAAAAGGCGGTACGGACTACCGACGCCACCTGTGTTTCCATGGTAAGCGTCGGGTCCAGATGTATGCCCAAACTGCGGACCCCACTCTTCGCGGCCAGAGTTACCCCCCCAAATGTGAGAGAGTCCCCCAAGCCGCTAACCACGGGGCCACCCACCCTCAGAACTTCCGTCTTGTCCGGGTTCAGCCTCAGCCCATTCTCCTGCATCCATCCCAGTACGGCCTCCAGGCAGCGCTGAAGGGACAGGACAGCATCACCTGTATCAGGTGAAAAGGAGATGTAGAGCTGGGTGTCATCAGCATATTGGTGACACGAAGCCCCACATCCCCGGATGACCCCACCCAGCGGCCTCATATAGATGTTAAACAGCATTGGGGAGATAATCGACCCCTGTGGAACCCCACAATTGAGACTCCACGGGGCCGAGACACTCTCCCCAAGCTGGACTCTCTGGGGACGGTCCTCCAAGAAGGAACGGAGCCAGGCAAGAGCCGAGCCACCAATTCCCAACTCGGAGAGCCTCCCCAGGAGGATACCGTGGTCGACGGTATCAAAGGCCGCTGAGATGTCGAGGAGGACCAACAGAGAAATTTTTCCCCCGTCGGCCTCCCTCAACAGGTCATCATACAGGGCGACCAATGCCGTCTCTGTACCGTGGCGCGGCCTGAAGCCCGACTGGAATGGATCCAAGGCATCTGTTTCATCCAAGTATGCCTGAAGCTGGTCGGCCACCACCCTCTCCACCACTTTGCTCATGAAAGAAACATTGGCGACGGGCCTGTAATTGCCAATTTCGTCCGCCGCCAAGCTAGGTTTCTTTCTTATGGGCCTAATGAGTGTCTCCTTGAGGGCAGAGGGAAACCTGCCCTCAAGGAAAGACCCATTTATTATTGCAGTGGCCCATTCAGTTGTTATCGGCCTGGCTGCTTTGATTAGCCAGGCCGGGCAAGGGTCCAAGGAGGAGGTGGTGGCACGACAGCGGTCAAGCACCCTGGCCACAGTATCAGGGATGACAGGCTGAAAGGAGTCAAAGGTCACCGGGCAAGACGGAGCGCTGGACATCTCTGCTCGACTCACTGTATTCAAAAACGGAGAGAGGTCCCGGCGGATGGCCTCCACTTTAGCTTTAAAAAAGGCTGCAAACTGGTCGGGCGAGAAACTAGGGGGAGGCCTATCACCCGAACCAGTTCCGGATAGGTCGCGCACTATACGGAACAACTCCGCCTGTTGATTTGATGCTTCGCTTATCCGGTTAGCGAAGAATGATCGACATGCAGCCTTTACCTTAGTTAGGTAAAGGTTAGTTGCGACCCTGACAGCTATCCAATTAAATTCCGTCGGGCTCTTCCTCCACCTACGCTCTAGCCTTCTCCTGTATCGCTTCATCGCTCGAAGCTCCTGGTTGAACCAGGGCGCCGGGCGAGTTCGGCGACGGAGAGGGCGCTTAGGCGCGATCATGTCTACGGCCCTGGCGGCAGCAGTGGACCAGCTGTCAACCAGAGCCTCGACAGGAGCGCTGGCCAGGTCAGCCGTAACCCCTCTCATAGCATCCTGGAATCCAGCCGGATCCAGTAGCCTTCGAGGGCGGACCATAGAAATAGATCCCTGCTCCCCACGAGGGGGAAGTGCCACTGAGAGGTTACATTTTATTAGGTGGTGATCTGACCATGACAAGGGGACCGACACGAGGTCAGTCACCATCAGATCACACTCGTTCCACGTAGTGGTAAAAACCAGGTCTAACGTATGGCCACCCACGTGGGTGGGGCCGATAACATGTTGGGACATGTTCAAGGAAGCCATGGTTTCCAGGAACTCAAGAGCTGGCCCAGTGGTCTCTGCCCCCGCATGCACATTGAAGTCACCCAAGACCAAAAGCCTCGGGGACCCCAATAATGCCGCGGAGACAAAGTCGGCCAGCTCCGGTAGGGAAATGGCTGGATCACGGGGAGCGCGGTAACCCAGCAAAATCCCAATACCATCCCTGGCCCCAATCGACACGTGGAGTGCCTCTAGACCCGGCTTTACCACCGAGGAGCGCCTAGTAACCTCTAAGATGGATTTGTAAACAATGGCTACTCCCCCTCCCCGCCCCTCCAGTCTACCCTGGTGCTGGACAGCATAACCGGGCGGGCAGATGAGAGCCAGGGGAGGGGAACCCTCCCCATTAATCCACGTCTCGGTTATGCATGCCAGGTCTGCATCCTCCTCCAGGATAAGATCATAAATCAACTGGGGTTTATTGGATACAGACCTGGCGTTCAGCAGCACCAGATTTAGAGTGGAGGGCTGACTGAGCTGGCCACCTTGATACTGAGGGTTGGTCACAGTCTCAGAACAATGAACAGCAGCCAAACATCTGTTCACCGTTCTTCTGACACGGGTAGGGACTGTGCCAACGCCATATCTCCCTCTACCCGTAATCACCGGAATGTTCCAGGGCCCCTCGCCAGGCGGACAAGCCTTCCACTCCATTTCCAAGGGGGGGAAAGGAAAAGAGAGAGGGAAAAGGCAAAAAGAAAAAGAAAAAATTAAAAATAAAAAGTAAAAAACAAAACCCTAAATTAATAGAACACACAAACTTAAACACAAAATTACTAAATAGCAAATACAATATTATTAAAAAACAATCCAAAATTATAAGACCCTAGTGTATACAATTAGATAGTTTAACAATCCATGTGCTTAAATCCCACGTATAGTCCTTGTCTTTCCTCCTCCTCCTCCTCCTCCTCCACGTAACCTTATCCTTTCAAATATTACAAGGTCCGATGTTATTTTTCCTGTTGTTGAGGTAGATGTTAATAATGTTGGTAACAAAGGTACTGGAGGGCAGGTGTTATTCTTAGAGCAAGCCGCAAAGGTCTTAAACATCAGCATAAAGGGAGGCAGAATCCAGGGTGTAGATGGTTCAGACCGAGGCCTTTCCCACCCCCAGGAAAGAGGCAAGGCAACTCTGTAATTAGTCCAAAGGCAGGAGACTGCGCAAACCGGTCTTAAGGAGGGTCCCGTCCCTTGGGGATCTAACATGGCGACCAGCCAGCCAGGGACCAGGACAAACAGTTCTCGCTCCCCCACAGACACACAAAGCTTCACCCCACAGTCGTACGCACCAAGTTGCAGGAACACAAAAGTTCTTCGCCCAGACCGCCAACCTTCGCTGCAAACTTCAGTCCAACACATACTGACTGGGCCAGCTTCGGGGGGAGGGAAGCTAATCTCCAGCCTCCAGGCCTTTCCTCCAGCGGACTCCTCCACACGGCTGGGTCCTAGGGGGGACGGCTGGGTCCTAGGGGGGAGGGGGAGCAAGCGTCCAACCTCTACGTCCCTTCTCCAGCGGTCCCCGATGGTCTCCTCCAGAGTCAAGCCGAGACCCGCTGAGTCACCAGATGGATCTTCGCCCCCTCCGATGTCCCGGGCACACACCAGCCTCCTCCAAGCAAACAACGCAGGGCTTCCAGCTTCCGAGCTCCCGGACTCCCAAGGGAGAGCCAGCCGCGACTCCGCGGTACCGCGTTTCGAGTACGCAGCGGCTTCACTACCGGGTCCTGCTCGGCGCTGCCTAGCCTTGCGCCGCGCTTCAGCTCTCCTCCAGCAATCCAGGCACGGGGAAATGGAAGAGGAAAAGGAGGAGAGAGGAGGGAAGACGAGGGGAAAGAAGGGGGGAAGAAAGAAAGAAAGAAAAAAGAGGAAAGGCGGCAAGAGGCAAACCGGGCGGCGGAGAAAACGCTAACCGCGCGGCGCCGGCGCCATCTTGCCCCAGCTCCTTAATTTATTATTGCATTTGTTTTATAATTGGGGCTGGCAGTACAGACTTCTTCCTTAGGTTCAGACTGGCCTTCTAACACTATGCTCCTTGAAGGATGATGAAAAGGCAACATTTGTTATGGCAGATAAGTATTTTTGATTACATCTTGTCTCAGGTAGCAATCTGTCTTAGACTTTCTGGCAGAGCAGAGAACCCATCTATATGATAGAGGAATTGCTTAAGACTTCTCTTAAGAATTCAATCTCTTTGAAACTCAATGTTAATCTGCTCTTGGTTAATGATGGATAAGATACCCATCTTTATTATTTGCCACTAACAAATGGCCTGGGGAAACAGTGCTACAATATGATGTTTTGTTATTCCCACATGAGAGTGCAGGGATGATATTGTGTAGCAGAGCAAATCAACATTCTACAAGGCAACTCTAAAAATGGGGGCAGCCCACCCACCTCCCCAAAAAACCCTTTAAAACTAGCCTTTGGATCAGTGATTCAGAGATAAGTGGTTGACTGATGAAAAAAAAGGAGTCAGGTTATGGAATTTCCCCCGCTTGGTGTCTCTTTGTGCATGATAAGTGAGAATAAGAGGTTATCTTGTAGACCATCATGACTTGATAACATTGGTGCCATCAACATTCGGGCTGGCCTTTGCTATGTAAAGTCTGACATATTTTTTCTGCTGACAGTCTGGGCATGATACTACGCAGCAATATCCGGCCATTTTCTGACATTCTGAATTGTAAATAATAAAGCACAATATTCCACATTCATAAATGTGGGGTGGGTGGATTATTTTTTTAAGAACTGAATGCTTTCAATGTGTGTGTTTCCTCCTTTCCTGTCTACATGTCAAAGATAACTTGATAACCTTGTAACAACACAGGCCTTAGTTTTAGGGAAGGAGAGGTTCAAGCAGGTAGTTAAAGGAAACTGTCTATTTCACCCAATCTATGGCATATAGAGGAAAAGAATGGAAAGGGAAAAACCAGAGATCTGTTCAAGAAAATTAGAGATATTAAAGGAAAGGTGGATATGATAAAGGGCAAAAATGCACAAGACATAAGGAAGAGGTGGCAAGAATACACAGAGGAATTATACCAGAAAGATTTGGATATCCCGGACAACCCCAGATAATGTGGTTGCTGACCTTGAGCCAGACATCCTGGAAAGTGGCCTTAGAAAGCTTGGCTAACAAAAAGGCCAGTGGAGGTGATGGCATTCCAGTCGAACTATTTAAATCTTAAAAGAGGACGCTGTTAAGGTCCTACACCCAACATGCCAGCAAGTTTGGAAAATTCAACAGTGGCCAGAGGACTGGAAAGGATCAGTCTATATCCCAATCCCAAAGAAGGGCAATGCCAAAGAATGCTCCAACTACCATACAATTGTACTCATTTCACAGGCTAGCAAAATTATGCTCAAAATCCTCCAAGGTAGGCTTCAGCAGTATGTGGACTGAGAACACCCAGAAATATAAGCTGGATTTTGAAGGGGCAGAAGAACTAGAGACCAAATTGCTAACATGTGCTGTATAATGGAGAAAGCCAGAGAGTTCCAGAAAAACATCTGCTTCTGCTTCATTGACTACACAAAAGTCCATTGTGTGGACCACAGCAAACTATGGCAAGTCCTTAAAGAAATGGATGTGCCTCACCACCTGATCTATCTACTGAGAAAGCTATACATGGGACAGGAAGCAACAGTTAGAACTGGATATGGAACAACTGACTGTTCAAAATTGGGAACGGAGGATGACAAGGCTGTATATTGTCCCCGGCTTATTTAACTTATATGTAGAATACATCATGCAAATCCCAAGCCGGAATCAAGATTGCCGGAAATAATATCAACAACCTCCGATACGCAGATGATACCACTCTGATGGCAGAAAGTGAGGAGGAATTAAAGAACCACATAATGAGGGTGAAAGAGGAGAGTGCAAAAAAATGGTCTGAAGCTCAACATAAAAAAAACTAGGATCATGGCCACTGGTTCCATCACCTCCTGGCAAACAAAGGGGAAGATATGGAGGCAGTGACAGATTTTACTTTCTTGGGCTCCATGATCACTGAAGATGATGACAGCAGCCATGAAATTAAAAGATTCCTGCTTCTTGGGAGGAAAGTGATGACAAAACTTGACAGCATCTTAAAAAGCAGAGACCTCACCTTGCCAACAAAGGTCTGCATAGTCAAAGCTATGGTTTTTCCAGTAGCGATGTATGTAACTGAGAGCTGGACCATAAAGAAGGCTGACCGCTGAAGAATTGATGCTTTTGAATTGTGGTGCTGGAGGAGGCTCTTGAGAGTCCCCTGGACTGCAACTAGAACAAACGTATCCATTCTAAAGAAAATCAACCCTGAGTGCTCACTGGAAGGACAGATCCTGAAGCTGAGGCCCCAATACTTCGGCCATCTCATGAGAAGAGAAGACTCGCTGGAAAAGACCCTGATGTTGGGAAAGTGTGAAGGCAAGAGGAGAAGGGGACGACAGAGGATGAGATGGTTGAACAGTGTCACCGAAGCTACCAACATGAATTTGACACAACTCCGGGAGGCATTGGAAGACAGGAGGGCCTGGCATGCTCTGGTCCATGGGGTCACGAAGAGTCGGACACGACTAAACGACTAAACAACAACATGGCATGTAATACGAAATGAATATTTCAGTGAGTCAGGTATCTGTCTGCGGAACCAGAGATTTGGAGTTCAGTCACCCACTGTGCAACCCTGAAGAGCCAGCATGTGTGGCTTTGGGCTGTTTGCACATTCCCATGGCACCCCCAGAAAAAGGTAAGGGTAGAACATCTGCATATGCTCTATCGAGAAAACTCTGGAAAGCATTGCCATATGTCAGAATTGACTTGACAGCACTTAATTATAATTAAATTCATGGCATTTAAGATTCCTCTCTGCTCTTTTGTCTTCTCCCTCATTCTTTCTTCCTATGTTTCAGTTCCAGCAAGAACCTACACATATGAGCTCCTTGAAGTTGTTACTTCTATAAAGATAGCTTGCCAGAAGAACAGTAAGTTAAATCATTGAATTTAAGTTAAAGGTGCATTCGTTTTTAGATCTGTAAACTGTTAATAACACAAACTAAACCTCATCTGGAAGCTGAGTCATGGCAAATGGACTTCTTTCCTATTAGGTTGAAATGTTTCACTACTCATCCAAGTAGCTTCTTCAGTACTTCGATGAGTAGTGAAACATTTCAACCTAATAGGAAAGAAGTCTGGAAGTTGAGTTAGTTGCCACGACTCAGCTTCCAGATAATGTCACCTGGATGACTGAGAATTTGCACAGATAAACTCATCCTCTTCACCTTACAAAGATGTGTAAGGACCTTTTTCTTTTTTGTTTCAACTGCATGATATTGCATAATCCAGTTATGTAGGGTAAGTGGTACATATGAGTGCCTCTAAATAACTCTGTTACTTTTACCAATTCCCTTATATTTAATATTACTGATAGCTATAACATTATATGAAGATACAACTTTTACAACAATACAGAGATGTTGTATTACAAACCATACTGGACTGCATCCAGTATAAGTCCCCAATGGAGTAGGTTTACACTAAATTAGCATTTTAGCCCAGTATATTTTAGAAATAAATTATTAAGTCTCTTTCATTTGTTGGCATAAACTACATTATGCTTAATTTACAATATCACCATGAAGGGGAGAATTAGGCTGCTTATTTCCCTCAGAAGTAGCCAGAGGTTTGTAGATTTGTGATTGCTCTTGAAAATGAAACAAAATATAATCAACAGAAACCATCTTAGTTGGGGCATTTTTCATAGCTAGTACACTCCTGACACTGTTCCATTAAGATTTTTAATTAACACACTTTATTGAGGTCATAAAGAGCATCTAACTCTTTTGCTCCTCAGTGACACCAGGCCCTTCTTTCAACTCTTTCATTGGCCTTGGAATCTCTTATTTGTCAGTTCTCTTCCAACTTAGTAGACTGTGCCGTTTCTGATGCCTATCTATATTTTCTCATTTAGCAAGGTAGCAGATATCCCTGCTAAACTGCTTCTTTTCCCCATTTTCTTCCACCCCAGCCCCTTTTTTCATGGTTTTAAAAATGGACACAGTTCTCAAATAGGCTTAAGATAGTTTGTTTTTCTGTTCAGTTTCTCATGTGCTCAAAGTTTTTGAATTTTCTAGGTCTTTAATCTTATACACGCAAAGTAAAACCATGTTCTGCAAGCTTTAAATGGACATAAACATTTATCTATGAATAAAGAGTGCCTTTCTAAAGAGGAGTTTCTTTGTGTTGAAGGATTTCCATGGAGAATGCTGAAAAACCTATGTTGTAAATCATGAGGAATCTAGGTTTTGAATATTCTACAGACAGAAGAGTCCCTCACTTTGGGGAAAATGTTATCCTCTGGAAAAAAAATAAACCTAAGAGAAGGACATGCATGAAGAGAATGACACAGGTAGCATACCTTCCTTCCTTGTGTGTTTATTCTACCGAATAGGGCTCTAATGTTTAATATTCTTCTGTTTTCAGTAAATGCTATGCCTCTCTGCAGATTGTTGGGAAAGTATCCTGCAAGAGGTGAAGCTACCAAACGTGGAAACATTTTCACTTGTGCACTAAGAACCAATATAACATAGAAATTATATTGTAGTATTGGATTAGGACTCAGGCAACGTATGTTTAAATCTTCACTCAGCCATGCAGCTCATGAGGTGATCTTGAGAGACACTTTATTTCAGCCTGACCCACCTCATAGGGCTGTTGTAATGATACAAGTGAGGGAGGGAGAGCCATGTAGAATGTCTTGCGCTCACTGGAAGGAAGATGGAAGACAATAACAAATGTAAAACAAAAGTGGCAAAGTAAGAATAAATTTTCTGTAAGAAAGTTCCATGGGAAACAAAGCTATGTAAGTAGCATTACTTTTTTTCCACAGGCCTCACACCCTGTTTTAAAGGGCTGCTATTCATTTCAAGAATTGCATGTTAGGCAGAAAATTTACAGGTGACATTTTTCCTGACGTTTGCAGGAACTGTGGTGGGACACAAGGGTTAGACTTTTACCCAGAATGACAACAAACATGTGCCAGGAGTTTGCCAGTCCTACTTATTTCTTCCCCTGCCGCAAGAACTGTTGGAAAAATGGAAGTCATATTCTTCCATTGCCCAGTCTCTGAATTTCCACCTGACAATTTGGCCAGGTGAAAGTACCAAATATGTTCAAAATGCATGGGCAAAGGTCACATGGGAATGAAGGAGAAGAGAATAATTGCAGCAAGACAAAAGGTAAAGAGAATACTTCAGCACTAGAGATGGGGATGAATATAAAAACGGATCACTTTTTCTGATGAATATAGCCGATTCGTTAAATATTCTTCGATCCATATTTGTGGGTTCCAGAGACCCCCATGAATACGAAGGGAAGAATATTTACCCATTTTTATTCATCCTTCATATTTTTTTAAAAAAAACTATTCTGCCTACCAGCCGCCAATCACCTGATTGGAGGCAGAAAGGCAGCCACCACCCAACACAGTCACCCAATACCACAGCCTACTCCCACCCCTTCCTTTCCCTACCTTAGGCCCCACGCCACCTCACCCCCACCCCCACCGACAACCTCTTACCTTAATTGCCGCTGCCAAGGTCTTCTGGCCACGGAGCCACGCATGTAAAAAATGGAAACTGGCTGCCCTTTGCAAAGATGGTGGCTGCAGCTTCCCTACCCTAAATGAAGCCACAGCTGCCGTCTTTGCAAAGGGCAGCCAGTCTCCCTTTTTACACACCATGGCTATGAAGGCCTGATGGAGACTTTGGCAGCAGCTATTAAGGTAAGGGATGTCAGTGGGAGTGGGGTGGGGCCTAAGGCAGGGAAAGGAAGGGGAGTGGGGGTAGGATGTTGGAGTGGCTGGCTGTGTGCACGGGTGGCTGCCTATCGGCTTCTGATCAGCTGATCGGCGGCTGATAGGCAGAATGGGCTTCTATGTCGTGTGGTAAACTCTCCTGGGGGAACCCTATTTGTGGGTGAATAACTCAGATGTCCAATATCCAATCTTCACCAAAGTTGTGTTGGGGAAAGACATAGGAAGCTCTGTTGTGATTCTGGAGTCTCTAAGTACCTGGGGGGAGCTTTCCTGGAGGGTCTTTTTGTGACTATATAACTCAGGGGTCCATGATCCAGTGTTCCCCAAGCTTCCAGGAGTTGCGGGAAAGTGTCTGAGGAAGCTTCCCTGCAAACATGGTGTCTCTAGGTGGTTGGGGGCCAGTGTTATAGCCATTTAAAGTGCAGATGAATGATGGATCAATTCATTGAAGAATATTCACATATTCTTATTCATTTATCCATTAACCTTGACGAATAATGGATCAAAATGAATCACCATTTGTTTTTATTTGTCCCAGTCTCTATTCAGCACATAACCTCTGAGTGAGGTTGCATTACCGAAATACCTCAGAATATACAGCAGTGTTACTGAAATCTTTTTAAAGTCACATAAAAGTCATGTGGTACCTGAGTGTGTGCTCCTTTGGGGCAACCGTTATTCCTGGTTTTTGTTTTTAAAGGGAGAAGAGAGGCAGGGGAAGGAGGAAAAAAATTCCTCTCTCTTTCTTGTCCTTCTCCTCTTCTTCTTCATATTCTCCTCTCTCTCCCAGATTCTCAAAAGTTTTAATTTAAAAAAAACCAAACTGTCCCCTTGGAATGAGCAACTAAGTGATTCAGTGATAGACTTCAAGTGAGTGACTCCAACAGGAATGCCTGAGCCCAGCCAAAAGAGGAAAAAAAAACACAGGAGGAGGGGATGCAGACAGAGTGAAAGGAAGAGGCAGCTAAGGCTTGGGTCTCATGTTCATGAGGCAAGAGCTCCACCTCAACAGCTCAAAGAAGAAGAGGAGGAGCAGCAGAAAGAAGCCAGAAAGCACCTGCAATGATGGCTGCTATTGCTGCTGCTGTTACAGCTTGGGCTGGCACAGAGATGGTGCATGCTACTTCCAGTAGCTTCCTGGCAGCAAGATGAACTTATCAGCCAGGCTCATGCCAGCTGAGCCCAGAGCAGCAGCAGTGTTGGCTGTTGTTGCAGTTGTTGTGATGGTAGTGGTGGTTGCTTCTTCTCCTTCTCCATACCCATGCAGTCCATTCCTTCTCTACTTACAGGCAGCCGGCCCTTGTCAAACTCTTCTATTGAAAAATGTTCAGAACCTTCCCCCTTGCACACATCTAATTGAATGATAATGACAAAAAAGAGGTGGAAGAACATTTTGGCACAAAATTGTTGTTGTTATGTGCTGTCAAGTTATTTCCAACTTATAATGACCATATTAATAACAAAACCCAAAGCCATGAAACAGTTAATATGGATCTGTAAATACTCCTAATTAGTCTTTTGTAACTGATATCCTGATGAAATGATAGGGTCAGCCAGATCTTTTTCCAAACTATTATTCCACATAGCATTCTCAGAAACCATTAGACACAATAACCCCAGAGGTCAGTTTGTTTGAGATTTTCTTTTAATCTTAACAAGGATGAAAACTTTAATTATAGTTAATGGAAGTTTTACATTATTCAAAAAACCATCAATCTGCTAGAGCTGATGTTGCTGTAGTTTAATAAATGAACCTTTTCCCATTCGATGGTTCATTTACCTCAGCGTATCTCATGTTTTGAGGTATGCTGATTTTCTCAGGTATACAGCTTATGTTTTAGAGTAAGTACTGTGCGCATTTCTTGCCCTGTAGAACTTAAGCCCCATTCAGGCATAATAAAACACTAATTCACCACGCAAACAATAATGTTCATATATATTGTGACAATGTCTGACTGTATGGAGTGAGCTGCCAAATATACAGTTGAAGGTGTGAAATACTCCATATAAACCAGTGTCTCAAAAGTGCAGAGATCCTGCTTGGGTTAAGGGCTTCACTTATACGGTTGGCTGACAGTGTAAAGACCTGTGTAAAGACCTACATGTATTGGTGCTGTATGGGCTGCTATTAAGGGAAAAGGTTACATAATGTGTGTGATACTGGTGTGTAGGATTACTGATGGGCCTATTTTCTGCTCATAATGTATGTGACATTGGAATGTATGGTGACTTGAAGAGTCCTGCTCATGCAATGGGCTAAGCCTTTATTTTCTGGTGTGGCTACAGTTAAGCACAATTTAGTACTTATCTCTGGGGTCCCCAACCCCCGGTATGCAGCCCAGTGCTGGTCTGTGGCCTGGGCTGGACTGGGCCATAGGGAAGATCTCCCACCTCCCCCTCTACACAGCCCTCTTGCATGTGTGTGTAACTGTGTGAGCTCCCCTTGCCTCTTCACGTGTGTGTGTGTGTGTTTAGTCGTTTAGTCGTGTCCGACTCTTCGTGACCCCATGGACCAGAGCACGCCAGGCCCTCCTGTCTTCTACTGCCTCCCGGAGTTGTGTCAGGTTCATGTTGGTTGCTTCGCAGACACTGTCCAGCCATCTCATCCTCGGTCGTCCCCTTCTCCTCTTGCCATCACACCTTCCTAACATCAAGGTTTTTTCCAAGGACTCTTTTCTTCTCATGAGATGGCCAAAGTACTGGAGCCTCAGCTTCAGGATCTGTCCTTCAAGTGAGCATTCAGGGTTGATTTCCTTTAGAACTGATAGGTTTGTTCTCCTTGCAGTCCAGGGGATTCTCAAGAGCCTCCTCCAGCACCACAATTCAAAGGCATCGATTCTTCGGCGGTCTGCTTTCTTTATGGTCCAGCTCTCACTTCCATACATCACGACAGGAAAAACCATAGCTTTGACTATTCGGACTTTTGTTGGCAAGGTGATGTCTCTGCTTTTCAAGATGCTGTCAAGATTTGTCATCGCTTTCCTCCCAAGAAGAAGGCGCCTTTTAATTTCAGGGCTGCTGTCTCCATCTGCAGTGATCATGGAGCCCAGGAAGATAAAATTTGACACTGCCACCATATCTTCCCCTTCTATTTCCCAGGAGGTGATGGGACCAGTGGCCATGATCTTAGTTTTTTTGATGTTGAGTTTCAGACCGTTTTTTGCACTCTCCTCTTTCACTCTCATTACAAGGTTCTTTAATTCCTCCTCACTTTCTGCCATCAGAGTGGTATCATCTGCATATCGGAGGTTGTTGATATTTCTTCCGGCAATCTTAATTCCGGCTTGGGTTTCTTCCAGTCCAGCCTTCCGCATGATGTATTCTGCATATAAGTTAAATAAGCTGGGGGACAATATACAGCCTTGCCGTACTCCTTTCCCAATTTTGAACCACTCAGTTGTTCCATGACCAGTTCTAACTGTTGCTTCCTGTCCCACATATAGGTTTCTCAGGAGACAGATAAAGTGGTCAGGCACTCCCATTTCTTTAAGAATGCCTCTTGCATGCATGTGCCTCTTCACACATGCATGCAAGTAAGCATGCCCCCAAGTGCCCCTGCCCCTTTGTGCATGCGCACAAGTGTGCATGTGTGCACGCAAGTGCCCCCGCCCCTTCTGCACATGCGCATGACTGTGTGTGTGCATGCAAGCACCCCCACTCTTTCACGCATGCATGCCTACGCAACCACCCTGCCCCTTCGCAGGTGCACACATGCCTGTGCGAGTGCATGCACACCTTTGCGTATGCACACAAGCGTGGGGGTGTTCAGACGTCCCCACACACAGATCCTGTCCTCCCCCAACTGGTCCACGGTGTGAAAAAGGTTGGGGACCACTGACTTATCTGAAATACAGACAGTGCTGAGTCCTAAAATCTTCAAAGACAATAGTGTTGATAGCTTAGAAGGCTCCTTTTTAAAAGTAATGTGCTTGTCTACCGCTGTAGGTCCATTAAAAAATCTTCTCAATTTTTAGAAACTAAGTAGTTACTTTAGTTAAGTTGGTCTCAGCATGGACGTTGAAGTTTCCCAGTACTACAGGCCTAGAGGACTTCAGCTTCACCTCTGATACCAACTCCATCAGTTTTAGAAAGGGAGACTGTTGAGCAGCGGGGTGGATGGTACATCAAGAGCATTCCTACTCTGTCCCAGGCACCCACTTTCAGGTGTTCACCCTCAAACCTGTGGGACAGGGCACCTGGTGAGGGGAATAGAATCAGGATAGCTGCAACTCCACCTCCCTGGCTGCCCTCCTGGTGTGGCCTCCTGCTGTACGGAGAAACGAGGTGGGCAGAGCTGAGAAAGACTAACTCCCTCGGCTCCCTCCATCTAGGTCTCTGTAATACGGGTCCCTCTATCCAGCATAAGTCGTGCTTCTCCAGGAACTTTCTCCTGCTTGGAGCTTTTCCATCTTCTTTGGGAGCTGTCCCTCTGAGAACACAAGGTTCCAATTGCTGCACTTCAGGATTTTATTTTTGTTTTACTCTGGTTGGTAGCGGCTCAGGCATCTGGCTGTGGAGCCAGAGGTTGGCAGTTCAGTTCCCCACTGTGCCTCCTTGATATGGGCTGGACTCGATTATCCATTAGGTCTCTTCCAGCTCTTTAGTTCAAAGGTTATTCTGTTATATAGTATTATATGTACATGGTAAAAAGAGGAGTGTACTTGGAAAGTTGTGAAGGCAACACTTACCTCCCAATTGAAGGGAATCAAGATACTAGAAACAAAAACAAAGAGAGTGTGTGAAGTGAAAAGGAGAAATGACACTGAGAAAGGTGCTGAGATAAAAAGACGGGAACTCTTGAAAGGTGGCAGGTATGGGTTTCTGTGTGGGAAGAATTAAACATACTTCCTGGTATTTTTCTGGAACCTCATGTACTTGACATTATTGCCCATTTTATTACAGTGGTGCCTCACTTAATGACGTTAATTCATTCCAGTGAAATCGCTGTAGAGTGAAAACGTCTAAAGTGAAAATAAAACCCCCATTGAAACACATTAAAACCCGGTTAATGCGTTCCAATGGGCTGAAAACTCACCGTCCAGCGAAGATCCTCCATACGGTGGCCATTTTCGGTGCCTGTATAGTGAGGAATCCATCCCTAAGCACAGCGGGGAGCCATTTTGATCACCGGGTGGCCATTTTGAAAACCCGACGATCAGCTGTTTTGATCGTCATAATGCAAAGAATCGGTTCCTGAAGAAGGAAACCGATCTTCGCAAAGCGAAAAAAAACCCATTTAAAACATCATTTTGCGATTGCAATTGCGACCGCAAAAACATCATTGTGAAGCGGATTCGTTGTAATGCGGGGTAATCGTTAAGCGGGGCACGACTGTACGTTTGTAATCTGTATGACATGACAGCTTTAAAATCACATAGGATGCATTGGCAGTGCAGCCTATGTGTCAGTCCTTCTCAGCAGTGGCCCCTCGCCTCTGGAACAATATCCCCCCCCCCCAAAATTTGTCTGGCTCCCTCACTGGGTGTTTTTAAGAGCCAACTCAAGATCTGGCTCTTTAGGCATGAAGTGGCTTAATAAGTGAATCACTACAAGATATTGGCAGGTTGAGCATTTCCTCTGCTCCTCAGTGGAGGGGAAGGAGAAAGTGATTTTCAGATTATCGCTGAAGTGCTGTATTACTTTTTTAAAAAAGAAAAACATTCAGCTGCAGGCAGTTCCCTGACCAAAGAAGCCAAAGATTTCCCCCCTTATTTTTAAGTGATGTAGTGCATCAGCATTGGCCTACTAGAATTTTTGTTTAAATTAACTTCCCCTGCTTTTCCTCTGAGCGGCAGAGGGAATGTTCACTTTGCAGATATCCTAAAGTGGTTTGCTCATTAAGCCACTTCACAATAATGGAAATTCAAACCATAAGGAGCCTCCATAGCAGGGAAATTTCACTTGTGTTCCATTTCCAGACATCAAACACCCTGGAAACATACCGAACCAGAGTGATCCTGCCCTCCCACACACAAAAAGAGGCCCCTGACAAGGCCTTAAAAAGATGCAAGTTTGACTGGGAATGGTTTTGTTCACTTCAGAAATAATATCGCGTAACTGCTGGGAAAAAAGAGCTAACCAAACCATCCTTGCAGCAGACACAACAAAGACACATGCCAGTCTGGCCGAACTCACACAGAAATCAAACTTGCCCTCTTATCCAGCCTGACTCACATTGAGATTTTCTCCCTGCCTGGAGAACTGATAAAGTATAGTGATTCCTTTAGCCTTAACTGGTGTCCTGAAACCTGCCTATCCTATTGATCCGAGCAACACAGGTTTCACCTCATTCTGTAGCCACCCAGATGTATGAGGCCTTTGTTTGATTTGGATAGGTAGCAAAGAATCAGCTAATTGAAATATATCTGCTTTAAAAGTAGAATACTCAGATAGCAAATATAAAAAAAAACATGGAGATACATTCTGTAACTTTTTCAACAATTAAATTAAATTAAAAGATGATATTCTTTCTTTCCTTGGCAAACCTTGGTTAAAATTTAAGAGGACCAAATTAAGCTGGATATAGTAGCTTTGGGGGAACACCCATTATTTACAAATGTTCTTCATGAGTGTGATGTAGCATATACAGTGAAACAATTCAACTCATATTGAATGCACCAATCTTATTTAATTTTGGAAACTGAACAGGGTTAGGCCTGGTTAGTACTTGGATGGGAGACCACCACTGATCTCCAGCTAAGGCTAGGAAAGCATTGTACCAAGGGCTGCTGCTAGCTAGAATTGGTAATGGTGGGTTAGATAGACTGAACAGTCTGATTCAACATAAGGCAGCTTCTTGCATTTTTGTGGGACAATCACTTCACTGATCCTTACAGAGTACTCTCTAAACTCTAGTGATTGGGAAACTAGGGAGCTGTTTATTCTTGATAGATATGTCAGTGAGTACTTGTACTGAAATCAAGTACATGTCTAGAGGTCTGCTACTACCTTATAATTTATTCCTGTCATTTCACAGCCTCAGCATCCAAAGGATACCTTTTTCTGTCTTGATAGACCTCCACAAGCTTGATTTGTTCAGAGCTGTATGTGAGTTTAGCAGGTTGTCAATAGACAGTAACAAAATGAAAGGATTAAATGTCAGACTTGTGAGCGGTACAAGAAAGATTTCTATGTTACCGGTCAGGGACTAGAATAAGGTGTCAGCCAGACTTCAAGAGCTTCTCAGAAGGTAAAGAATTCAGCAATCTCTGCTCCATATAACAAGAAAAGAAAGCTTCCATGCTGTTCACAATTATGTTCAGCAGAGTTAGTATCAGACAACACGGAATGGAACATACAAAGGTAGCAAGTCTTGTCGGCTGCTGAACTTCTATTATAGACAAAATGCCAAAAAGAAAGTATGAAAAGATATGCTTAAAAAAGTGCAGAGCTGCATTGTTCAGTGATAATCTGCAGAAGCACCATCATAACTCTGCATAGTAGAAACATACAATTGTATCAAAACCATTCAATTTATAACTGATTCATAAACAGGCAATATCTTCCAAAGAAGATGGAAGTGATACTGTATCAGGCAGACATTCTCAGTGATGACTAGATAGAAATGGGAAATTTCAGAAGATGCATAATTAAGTCTTTTCAACAGCACAGTTTTGAAGTATTTAGAAGAGGACTCCCTGTCTAAATAAATGTAAAGCCCAACCTCCATCTCTCCCTGAAGTAAAAATCTGCTGCACTTCCTTTTCCACCCTTCTCCTGGAACAGAAAAGGAAACTCCAGGATATATGTCAGCCATCTTCCTGCGTTTGTTCTTGCTGCTGTTGCACCTGTGTGACACCTTAAATTAGCCATAGCTGGCCTAGTTAAGGCCTAATAACTGTCAAATGTCAGAAAGTTGCTGACACACTAAGCTCCTTTCTCGTTCTCCATCCTGACAAAGCTGACAAAAGAAGAGGAAAGGTTGTTCTGTTCCCCATTATCAAAGACAATTGTTTATACCACAGAGACCAGCAAGTAAAAAGCTGGAAATTATTCTTTGGAGACTTGTGAATGTGTTTATCTTTTAGCTAGTATGCTGTTTCTCTGTAGATCTTTCATTAGCCCCTTGGTGACAATGTGAAAATGATCAATGGTCAGAGCTTAGTAAAGATTTTTTTTCTTTCTTCCTCTTTTTTCTTTTCCCCTTTTACTTTTGCTAACTTCCTTTTTTAAGGATTGCAGCTCCAGAGTCAAAGTGTCCAGTGTTCATGCTGGTTGAAGGAAGCTACTGCCAAAAAGAAAAGGATAATTTATCCATGTTCTGGAAATGATTCTCCTCCGTACTAAGTGTTGTGCCTCACAGCTTCTATGTGTTCACCAGAACAGTGTCATAGAAATGACGGACAAATAAATAGTTTGAGCACTGTACAAATATACAAGTTCAGCCAGGGAAGAACCAGCTGGATAGCTCAGTGGTTGTGGCAGGATAAAGTCTATAGGAGTTTCCCACACTTTTGAATGGGATCAGTAAGAAAAAGAAAGGTACCCCTACACCATTTCACTCATTCACAACTAGTGGACATTGGAAGCCAAGCATGCGGACTTCTTGTCTCCTGCACCAATTGCTATCATCCAGGACCATGGGTAGCTATTTAAATATTTAGATTGTAGGTGTCAATACTGTGACAGCATTTGTGATCTTTGAAAGGACCAGCATTATTATAAAACTCAGATTTGTAACAACCACTTGTGTTGTGGTAAGTAAAAAAATCTCCCTTAGGCACCCAAGCAAGGGCATAACTCTTGATTATGAAGCATCTAGTAAACATTTTAATAGACTTATGTGCAAGGCTGGAATAGGGTTTTAGAGTTTGATCAGGGCCCTGGGTCCTTGAGCTTTGCCATGAAGCTTTCTGGGTGGTATAAATGGGGCAGAAAAGTAAGTTTTTGGATAAGGAGAAATGCTGACACTGGACCTCTTTCACAACATCCTGCCTTCTGAATTGTAAATGATAGCAATAGCCTTTTCCTATGTAGCTTCTCTGAGAGATGATAAAGCCATAGTCCACAAAAGCTTATGCTAAATAAAATTTGCTCTTCTTTCAGGAAACACAAGCTTCTAATAGTAGTAGCTGTGCTGGACATTTATGATGGGTTTTCAATATTTATTCAAAAATATTCAAGCTGTGCAAAAAGTAGGTAGTCACCTACACAATAAATGTTTCAGAAAGTGCAACAGCATGAATCAGCAACCCTAGTCACAATTTCTGTCTCTTCTTCTTGCTATATTCCACCTGCTAAACCAGTCTTTTCTAATCCTGACTTCATGCAAATAAGGAGAGTCATTCTTGCAGATTGTTGCCATCATCAAAGCTCATTAAAGGAACTTCTAGCCAATTATACCTTTAGCTGTTCAGGTAACAGCTAAACAAAGGCTTAGAGGAACATTGTCTCTTTCTTCACTAGTTATGACATGACCGATTGATTGATTAATTTTTCATTGACATCCTGTATCTGCAGCATTATGTCATTTGCTGTTTCTTTTGGTCAGAGTACAAAAGAAGAAGAAAGAGAAACCAATTTCAAGTCATCTCTGAATATATATTAGCTAAATTATACTTAGTCTCACTAAATTGGAAAGATCAAATGTATTAGAACTGTGCCAAATGATTTGAATTCATCAAGAAGCAGGAATAGAAGTCACAAATTCAATCTGTAGTGTTTGAAGTCTTATCACAAAGTGGCAATCTTATCTAATGAACTGTTCTAAAAAGATAATTTTTGCTATGTGTATCCCCAATAGTAAGACACTATTTGTTCAACTCCAATCAAAATCAGAATGACAGTTGAAACCAATTGGAACCACACTAGTTCAGTTAGATATTCTAAATAAAGTGAATTGCTTCCTAAAATATGCGCACAAACTTTTAATGATGATGCCTTTCATGTACAGGTCACTCTATATATATAATTTTTAGAACAGTATATTAGATAAGATTGTCACTTTATGATAAGACTATATATGTGTTGTACTATCACTATACTCAACACCAGATTTGAAAGTGAGATATTACCTTTGTAAGTAATGAAGAAATTGTGCCAGATGCATATTTCAGTCCATGTTTAAATGTTAGTCTTTGATTTCTCAACTAACATGTTTGCTAAATTACTTTTATTTTACCAGGGAACATTATTTGCACCTCCCTGAATCTTACTGGCAAAGAGGCATGCTGGTGCTGCAGAAGAGATAGAAGAGTATGTAGGTAGGAGAGGGGAAAAACCAAAGCTCTATATAGGTATGGTACCTGACCCAAGTAAAGAAATACAGTACATGCCTGTCATAAGGATGTAATAACTGCTTGCAGATTTTCTCACTCTTGATTAAATAGCCCCTGCTGGGGAAAAAAGTCAATCACTATGAAATGTTCACTTCTTCACAAAGAGCAAAAAAACTAGCACTTATTTTTATCAGCTGCACCAGCAAAAAAATGTGGGGCTTGCCCATAAAAATGGTGCAAAATTTAGGATAACAAAGCTTGCATTTTGAACAAAATACAAGGATTTTGTGCAAAAGCCACTTCTGCATGAATCACAAATAAGTCCCCAAATTTATAAATATTTAGAGTCATACACAAGATGGAGAAAACTCAGTGTATCAAATAGACTCTTAAAAATCTGATTATCTCCAGTTTTCTTTAAAGTACATTAGCAGAGGTGCCCAGCTGATGTGTTGTAACGAGGGATGAAAATAGTAACACATGCTGGTACAGTTCAGGGCTGAGTTGCCTCTTATTTATTTTGTACTGAAACTGAAGTAGAGTGTATAGTACTATTGATATAATGTACACTGGATTGTGCTTTCTGCTGGTCTATTTTAAATTCATTTAGGGAAATTTTGCTTTAAATTTTAGTTTAGTTTTGTGATTCAGAAAAAGTGAAAATTAATTTTATGTTGCAGAGAGAAAGAGAAGTGCACTGAAAACAATGGAACTAAGTTGTGTTTATATTCAGCTGTATTTTGCCCCAAGTTTCATAGTTTATCCAGCCCTACATCTTAGAGCAGAGAGTTGTTCCTTTATTATAGAGAGCCTCATGACACAGTTGTTAAACTGCTGTTCTGCAGCCAAAACTGTGCTCATGGTCTGGGTTCAATCCCAGGTAGCCAGCAAAAGGTGCACTCAGCCTTCCATCCTTCCAAGATCTGTAAACTGAGTACCCAGCTTGTTGGGTTTGGGGACAATGTATAGCCTGCATAATTAAATTGTAAACTTCCCAGAGAATGCTTTAAGCACTATGGAGCAGTATATAAGCAGTACACACACACACACACACACACACACACACACACACACACACACACACACACACACACACCCTGAGAAGGACTAATGCTTATTTTCGAGCCCTCTCACATGGTCTAACTTATGATAACTCTCTAAAATACATGCTTTTCCTATTTGACAGATAAGAAATCAGAATCTACTGTGTCATCTACCTGGTTCCTTAAAATTTCTACAGCATTGAATGAAGTACTGTCATGTAAGGAGCTTCAGGTTCACATCAGAATCAGTGGCAGTGTCTTCACGGCTGTCTTATTTTCGTCCCATGTTTCCCAGGTTATAATTTGTTGTCTATTGATCAGTCTTGCTTTCAGAGTGATTTGATTCTTTTTATATACACTTTGTACTGGCAAGATATGTAGCCAAGCAATTTCCAATTAAAATTAATGAAGTTTTTCATTAGAAGATTTACAGCCTAGTGCATCTGGCACAAACAAGGTACTGAAATGTAATCCTTTTAACCTCATTATTGTTCATTCATTGGCTTCTTCAGTGCTATGTGTCAGGCAGGTACAATCTGAAAAAAGAAACACATAGCATGAGTGATGTTCTGAAAATGTAGCAGAACAAGGGGGTCTACTTGGCGATTCCTGCCAGAAAAGGGCACTGGCTATTTCTGGCATCTTTGCTATGCCCACAGTCATCCACAGCACTGCCTTTCCACCTTCAACACCTACCCACTCAACCACATATTATCCTGAATAGATGGCCAGAGAAAGGTTTTTGTATACACATTTAAGACTGACAGGAATCTGGAGAAGTCCCCATTCTTTAAAAGGCTGATATTACATTTCTATTGCAGCTAGTGAAATATTCAACAGACAATGGGAAGTAGTAAGCCAATGGGACTTGGGGACAAATTAGGTTACTATATGTTATCTTAAGAAACTGACATCATATTAGTGTTGCAGGAGTGTTATTCCAAAAAAAAAAAAAATTGTGTCCGAGAAATTAGACTTGCAAACAAAGCAAAGCAAAAAAATAAATAAAAAAAAAAACAGTGTGCCGCTTATATACCTCCCCATAGCGCTTCAAGCACTCTCTGGGCAGTTTACAAGTTAATTATGCAGGCTACACAACACCCCCCCCCCCGTACTCATTTTACCAGCCTCAAAAGGATAAAAGGCTGAGTCAACCTTGAGCTGGCTACCTGGGATTGAACCCCAGGTCGTGAGCACAGTTTTGGCTTGCAGTACAGTAATTTAACCACTGTGCCATGAGGCTCAATGACAGTCACACACAAAAAAGCAAGTTAATTGCAAACTCTGGAAGGTGTGAAAAGCTCCTGTTGCAAAAATCAGATGCTTTCTCCACTTAAAAAAATCCTCTCTTCTAATGGTGTGTTCTCTCTTTTGTATAGTTTGATTCCTATACAGTGTGTGCATTTTTTCCAAGCCCTACAGCCTTCTTTGGTAACATTCTAAACTATTAACAGTAGTCATGCTAAAAGCTGCTCATCTCATTATTCCCTCTTTGATCAAGAGTATGCAAATTGGCTGTGAGAAAGGTGGCCTATAAAACAAGAACAACAGCAACAACAAAAACAACAGTATTTTCTTACTCATTCTCACTAGAATAGTCAGTAATGCATTTCAGTCATTATTGGTTTGGTTGGCAGAGGGTTGTGTTTCAAAGATGCTGGGTGATCTAGGTAGATGGCAGTGCAATTCAGGCTACTTAAGAGTTTACAATAACAATGATCTGTGAAGTATAATCAGGGAATCCACAAAGAGAGATGTAACTTTCCAGGCATGTAGTATGTTTTCCTGGCTGCCTGGTATCTCCTCTACAACCTCAGGTTCCATTAGGTCAGAACACATGAAAATAAGGTTTATCAAGCCCTGGTGAGTCACCATGAATAGGGTTATGTGACTGAGATGAATCCAAAGTGTCACAAGTTGTGGAAGCCTGCAGATGAACTGACAGGGTGGGCAGCTTGTAGCTTTACATTTTGTTTTGTTCATCTGTGATCATCATGTTTATATTTTGCCTTTTTCCTACTAAAGGGACCAAAAGTAGCTTACAAATTGAACATAAAAATGTTACAGTTGTGTATATGTTGCAGCCAAATTTCAAAAGAGCTTTGCAAGCAATCAGTTCACCTCTGGCAAAAGCAATCTCCCCACATCAACATTGCCCACTTCCAGAATACAGTTCCCCGGAGATGAGCTCCAAAGATGTAAAAAATAGGCAACTTTTCTTTACCCTTCTATCATGCAGATTATAGGCAGCCGATGATCTCAATTGGGTTCCCTATTCTCCTACTCTGGGATGAGTTGTTCCTCTGCCCCAGATTATAGGATATTACATGTAAGAATAGTATAAGAAATTGGTCAGACTACAAAAGTAGCAGGACATTGTGAATTTCAGTTTCTTACAGCTTAATTGCTAGGGCTACAGGAACCTGTACAGTAAAATAAGCTCAGTTTCCAAGCACCCAGAAGGCATTCTAAGGCTTAGTGTATAAAATGTTTTACTCATTTATTTTACATTAGCGGATGAAAATGTTAGCTACAGTGTAGTAACGACATATTGCCAAGGAACATATTCAATGTATGAAGCTTATAATGAGAATTATAATTGTAGTGGTTTTATTGAAAGGATTTTTAGAGTGATGTGCCTTTAAAAAGGGCTGGATTGATTTTGCTTCTTAGAAAACATAAAAATGTATTTTGGGAAGACGGGAGATTTTCATAGTCATGTAATTCTGTTTAAATGACGAGACTCAGCTGTATTTTATTGAATTGAGAGACACGTTTTACAACTCGTACAGAGTATACCAATGTCTGGCTGGCCACACTACAGGTAATAAAACCCTCCTTTAATGTAATGTCCATATAAAAAGGGAGATAAAAAAAGACATAGCAAAAACGTTTCTCTACTAAACTCACCACTCCTTTGTTACAGAGTATTTTTGGTTTGTGTTTTTATTAAATGTCTCCAAAGAGTCAGCGCTTTTTAAAAACAAAAAAAGAGGAGGATTTAAAAAGTGATTAGGAAATTCATAAAATGATGAGGTGAACTACCAATATCAATATGGTTTCCAGAAGGTGACTGTGAAGAGATGTAAGTAATAATTAAGGTCCTGCCAAGTTCATTCCAATTTATGGTAACCCTTTCCACAGTTTTCTAGGTGTAAAGTACTCAGAAATAGTTCACCATTCCTTTCTTCTTGGGATGTTGTGGGACAGTGCAGCTTGCCCAAGGCCACGGAGGCTGGCTCTTTTCCATAGAGGCACAGTGAGAATTCAAACTCCAAACCTCTGACTCGAACTAAATGACTGAGCTATTTAGTGAGTACAGTGGTGCCTTGCTTAGCGATCGCTCTGTTGAGCGATGAAATTGCTTAGCGATGGGGTTTTGGCCATCGCCAGAGCGATCGCTTAGCAATGGCCCCTATGGGGGAAAAATCGCTTTGCGATGATCATGGGGAAGCGATCATCGCAAAGCCCCTATTTTCGACCAGCTGATCGGCAGTTCCAAAATGACCACTGGAAAAACAAAATGGCCACCCGCTGTTTTGCCTCGCTTTAGAGGCACTGAAAATGGCTGCCCCTATGGAGGATCTTCGCATAAGGTCAGTTTCTAAGCCCATAGGAATGCATTAAACACGTTTTAATGCATTTCTTTGGACTTTTCTATTCCGTTTAGCGATGAAATTGCTTAGCAACGTTTTTCCTGGAACGGATTAACATCGCTAAGCGAGGCACCACTGTATTGAAAAGATATACAAGGATGAGACATAGAGCTTGCATTCCTTAAGCCTGCAAACAGCAGTACAAACTAAGGGCTAGAATTAGGGTGGCCGTGTGTTCTAGCGGATAGTTCTCCATTTGACAAATTTACAACATAATCCTCTATATGAAGAGCTGTCTAGTTTGGGCCCAAGTTAGGATTGTGGAAGCCACTCTAACTCAACTGTTTTGCATTCCTCCAGACCCTGTCTGCTTTCCCATCCCATCTATGATTTATTAGTTGTTTTTGTGTCCCATGTGGAAATTCATACACCCATTTCCATATGCATTTTCAATAAGGTAGGCATTTATTCATATTCTTTTTGTTTTGAGTTGCTAGATAGCACACTAGTCTAGGTACCTGGCTGTGGAGTCTGAGGTTGGGGGTTTGATTCCCCACTGTGCCTTCCTGACAGGGACCAGACTCAATGATCCATAGAAACCCTTCCAGTTTTGCAGTTTTAAGATTATTGTTACAGATTATTACAGTGCACATATTTTCCCTGTTGACTAGAGCTTGCTTGTGCCCACTTTTCAAGGTTATGTGTTTTCTAATCATTTACACATGATTTCATCCACATGAAATATACCACAAGCTTCACAAATGCATGAATTTGCAAGCAGTCGCTGTCCCACAACAAATCTTGGAAGGTGAGGCATGTATAATTTCACGATAATTTTGAAAACTACCAACATTCTTTTATATCTCCAGTTTATATAAGAAGCACTCTAAGAAGAGAGCGCACACAGTCTCTTGAAGTTGCCAGTCAGAAGTGCTGGAACACTAAAATGGCAGTTGGAGCAGGCATAGAGTTCACCTGGTCAGTCCTCCCACTATTGTTGTAAAAGTAATTTAAAGGTTATTTTCCTCTCTTGCAAGGACCAACTGGATATCTGAAAAAGAATAAAAATGGAGAGAAGTGGACCACATACACAGTAGACTTGCAAATAAGGCAATGAGGTTTATTTGAAAGATAAGTAGTCTTGCAAGATGAAGTGCTTTCGTCTGAGATAGAAAATGCAAGTGACTCCTTGGATACAAAATGGCATACAAACTTTATAGGGTTCTTTCCAAAACAAAGCTAGACATGCAATGCTGATGACAGAAGAACAGCAAGTCCTGGATTTTCCATAAGCATCTGACCTGGAGTTACATATGTGTTCTGATATTGTTACTTTGAGGCACCGAGGGTAAAACCTTAATACAGTGGTGCCTCGCAAGACAAATGCCTTGCAGGACAAAAAAACCGCAAGGCAAATGGTTTTGGCAACGAGGTTGATGACTTGCAAGACAAATGTTCCTATGGCCCTGCTTCGCAGGAAGAATGTTCTCCGTTTTTTGTTCCTGCGTCATGTTTGCTGATTTTTAAATGTTTTTCTATTATGTTTAAAAAGTTAGTTTTTTGATTGAAATTTTTTAAATCATCTGCACAATATGTATGGCTTTAAAGAGCACTTAATGAACCCTTTGTAAACCAAATTTGACTTTGTTCTGACTTTTTTTGCCCACAGAAACGCATTAATTAGATTTCAATGCATTCCTATGGGAAAACGCGTTTTGCAAGTTGAATTTTTCGCAAGACAACATTAACCGCGGAACAAATTAAATTTGTTTTGCGAGGCACCACTGTACCTTCTTAGCTTCCCTTTGGACAATAGTAGCCTTTAACAAGGTCAAAGACATATTGTAAACATGGTCATTCGTCATTCACATGTTGCAATTGAAGTACTGTATGGTATGCTGATACCACAATTATATGGAGTGGATTGTTACTTCCTTCACCAGCTTCTGGGTTCTAGCTCTAGGTTAGGATTTTCTCATGGCCTTCCAAGGCTGCTTCTGCTGCAAACTTTGTACCTTGTATTTCTTTACATAGGCAAGATAAATGTTTTTTCAAAGCTACTGTCTTATGCTTTTTGGGAGGCAATACTGTTAGAATGTGCTGATTTTGGGTTTCTGAAGCTAATAAGACTTAATAGAGAGATATGTTATTGGAAAGAGAAAGGAATCAATATATTTTCTAATTTTCTCAGCACCATGATATGATATACTGCATTCTGTATAAATACAGTAATAATGTGCATCTGTTTCAGCATAAATAAATCTTCTTTCTTTTCTTCTTCAGTGATGCATTTTTCCATTCTGGTGATCTGACACCCCCCCCCCCACAGCTGGAATGCAGGGAATTAGTGGTTTGGCCTTCTGGACTAGGCAAAATTTGTGGCTGCTTAAGAAGTTGCATTTTGTTTGCTGATCCTAGATCTAGCTCGCTGCTAAGTCTAATGACTTTGAGCAAGTGAGCGTCGTTTGCCTCCCACCCCGGAAAAGGCAGAGACACAAAGGGACACGTGACGGTTGGGTGGAGAGAGGAGCCTATTTAGGTGACTCACCCAGCGCACATTGTCCTCCTCTTTCTGGGCACCCATCCGCCCTCCCTAAATCTTTTGTGAGTTTTTCTGGTCGCCATTCGGGGCTGGATAGGAATTTTTGACCTTCATCCTGATTGGCCGTGGATGGGGGGATTTTTCGTCTATCCCACACTGGATGAGGCTTGTTGGCTTTTGATGGAAACTAATTTGGTTGCACTGGCGGAAATAACCGGTATTTTGGTGTGTCCCAATTTTTAAAATCAGGTAAGCCAACAGCGCATCTGACCTTCCAGCATTGCGGATCGTGCAATTACAGTGCCTGTGGGGGGGAGGATGCACTGGGCCACTCCCAGACCAACAGTCATCAGTCAAAGATGTCTTGAGGTCTGGGGGTGTTTATTAGCAGCTAGCCAGGATCCTGTGGTCTCAGGACCGCCAGAGTTTGGGGGCCGGGGACTCACCATTTATTGATCAGGGGGTATGGGAATACCCCCAGTTAACCGGCTTTCCGCACTACAACAGGCCCGCATATTCTTTTACTGGACGAAAGGCAATTTTTCCTGAATTCATTATTTAAATAAAGTGTGGCCCGCATTTATTCCAATTTACTGTCTCGTGTCTTTATTCCGGGGTTGGGGTGGCAAGAGAAATATATGCCCTTATACGTTTTGGAGACAAACAAAAAGATTTGGGCTCATAATCACACACAGTTTTGAGCAGAGCTTATCAAATTGGCCATGCCAATAGAGCAATTCTGATCATTTTAATCAAAACGTAACTTTTCTAAGCTCTGATCCTAGGTACTTCATTACACAAGCCTCAGGTTTGAGGAGCTCAGTTTAAGTTCTATATATCTGATAATCTTATGGTATGTGTTTCTTTACTTGTGACCCATGAAATCCCAGCTATTTGTTGTGAGCACTATGGTAGTCAAGAGGTAGCTATGGCTGGAAACGAATGTGTGTAAATATTTCAAGAAATGCCTATCGTGTTCAGCAGCCTAACATTGAAAACAGCTACCGAGGTTTGAAAAGAGAGAACATATATCCTGATTTGAAAGGAAATGCTGGCCCCTGGAAGTTTTAAAAAAACAGATTGCACACTTTATGTCAAAGAAGTGGGTTCTCAAATAAAACATGAAAGTGTGGGAAATGGTTTGATGAAAAGAGGAAGAGATATAACTCAAGGTATTGCAGATTGGCAGAATAAGACAATGGATCAAGTCGTAGATTATCTTTTCAGCTCAGATTTGCAGCGCAGTTAACATCGTAAGTTAACCTGACCCCTTGAGTTTTTGACTCTGATTTCATATTAAATTGGTCACATATGGAATCCACTGCAGGAATTCTATCAAAGGTTAGGGTTGCTAAGTACCTGTAGGTACCTTTATGGTGGTTGGTGGTTTCTGAGAGTAACAGCTCAGGGCTACAGTACCTGGGATAAAGTAAGCATCACCTCTGAGGTGATGAGGAAGATGACCCTGTATCAATAAGTGCAGTGGCTAGGCGCCTGTAAGATTTTATGCACGATGATAACCTATCTTAGGTGCACATTTCTCCTTCACAGTTCTAATTAAATAAACATGGGCCTAGTTAAATCCATTTCTTGTGTCTCACCTCTTTATTGACTCCTTCAACTACAATATCTCAGAGACCTAAAAATGACAGATATTATAAATGTTACATGGTTAACTAAAATAACGATATACCAAATCCCAATAGAAGGGCTTCATTCAAGTGTCCAGCGTTCACCTGGTTTATCTGTTATAAGTTCTTTTTCACCCCAAGGCCTAATTAATACTTGTTTCTTTAAAACATTAGTCTTGACAATAATCCCACTCATTGCCATAGAGGTTTCAAAATTGAGTGACTGTCATTTAATAGATTATAGATTAGCCCTTGAGATTAGCCTTAAACATCTTCTATTGGCTGAAAGTACTGGTTCTTGCCAGTTTGCTGATGAAGTAACACAGTACTGAAGCTTCTGACATACAGTACATCTATTCTTTTTAAAATGAAAGCTTTATTGACAGAATGTGGAAATGTATGAGTTAAAAACTTCATAACTATGCAGTGAAGGCAGCACAGGTGAACTAAAAGGTTTAAGATAAATGGATTAACGTAACAGTGTAGAAGTGTTTTTTTTGTTTGTTTGATTTATGTTGGTTTTGATATAATAAAATTTTAAAAATAAAACACTACACAGCAGAAACTAGAGAGCAGAATTAGCTTCAAGTCTCCCCAGAAGAAACCACCCTTTCGTTTTGTTTAGATTTCTTCAACTGGCACTTATTGTGTCAACAATTCACTCAAAGGCACTGAGAAAGAGAAAGGATAAAAAGTTCAATTTACTCACAGTTTTGAATAGATATTTTTAAAGCATATTATAGAAAAATATTGACTGGTTACATGAACAGTTTAACTGACTAACTAGCTTCATTACTGACTCACTATATGATTCACTGAATACTGACTCCATAAGTCTAGCTGAATTCTAACTCTTGGCTGAAAAAAGAGCAGGAAAAGAATCTTGGGTACAGAGGTATGGCTCTTCAAAATCTGAAGTAGAGAGGGAACAATTGGCTGCTATTGCATTGATTGACAGCTATCTCTGTCCAGAAAGTTCCCTCCTAGCCAAAACCTCTTAAAGGCAACATACAAGGTTGCAGAAATTCCAAAAAGTTTATCAGATATCTTGATTATTGTTGTCATTCCTTTATGTAACTTAACATCATAGCCCTAACTAAACTTTATTCAGAGGAGGACAGACTTCCCTCCAGGTAGATGTCTCGGGTAGTGTGGGTGGTATATAAGTTAAATAAATAAATAAATAATAGTTCTCCAGTGGAATTTCAAAATTTTCCCTTCCAACTCAGATCAGCTCCAGAGGCTGCCAAACATTTGAAGCAGAGTTTAAGATGCATGGAAGGCTGCTAAGTAGACGCAGGGACTCAGTTGCCTTCCCAGTTGCACCAATAAAAGTATTTCCTGCAGCAAAAGTACCACATTGGCTTTAACACCTTGGGACTGCATTTGTTCATATCTGCTCCATTACCTTAACTTTTCTGTTCTCTTTGTTGCACATTCCAGTGGTGAAGTTTCAACTTTAGGGAGAGACATCGTTTACAATACATTTTAAAGGGCCATGTACTTTGACATCACATATGTAAACAGTGAAGAATAACATTAAAAACTTTACCATAAATTGTCATATTTCTATGTGGGGGTCCAATCTTTATCATGACTTTCACAACATTGCCATTTGCTGTCCGTGTTCTCTGGCTCATCAATTTTGAGTAACAGTTCTGAGTTAGGTGTCTTAGGTAGTTTATATAATTAGAGAAGTTCCTAATGAGATGCTAGTTACTGAGAATCATGAGGCTTCTCTCAGTTTTCAGAAATAGGAAGCAGGAAGATTTCCAAGTACTAATGGGATGGCACTTTATTTATCTCTGACATATATTTTCTCCCTTTCCGTGATGAGTTCCACCCAGTTGGACATTCACCTGTCATTTTCTATTCCTTAATGCTGTGCTTCCTCCTTCTGCCTTTTAATGGTACATATCTGCATAATAGCTGTCTGCTAACGTAATATCTCTAGTAATTGGAATTCATTAGTGTACACACACACACTCCTGTCAAACTTTCCCAGATAATTTGAAGTTGTGACCTGATATTAAAGATAAACAGATTTGTGATATTTTTCGACAAAAGAGCAAATAATTGTCCTTAGATCAATTATGTATTTAATTGATCATAGGCATTTCTGCTCTACCTTCCTCTGAAGAAGTGGATAACAATGATAAAAGAATAATCTAAATATACCAGTAGGCGCAGGAGAATGAAACAGGTAAATCCCCAAAATAGTATAACATGACAGAGCAGAGTCCAACAGAATAAAATGGATCTGGTATGTCGTATTTGGAGAAAAACCAGTGAAATTAATTGAATTTTGTTTTTGCTACTTCAAGTCATTTCCATCTTACAGCACTCCTATGAATTGGTGATCTCTGAAAGGCCTTGCTCAGCTTTTGCAAACTCAAGTCAATCCAGCTTTTATTTGGTCTTCCTTTTTTCTGTTGCCTTCTGCTTTATGGTCTTTTCTGTGTTCTGTTTCCTTATGATGTCCCCAAAGTACAAGAGCCTTGGAGTAGTCATTTTTGCTTCTGGAAAGTGTTTAGGCTTGATTTGATCTAGGACCTGCTTTTTTGTTTTTCTGGCAGTTCATGGTATCCACGTAGCCTTCCTCCAGAACCACATTTCAAATGAATCACTTTTGTTCCAGCTTTCACATCCATACACAGCAATTAGAAATACCTTGGTGCAGATGATCTTCATCTTCGTCTTCAGTGACACATCCTTGTATCTGAGGATGTTTTCTAGTTCCCTTATAGAGATTTGCCCATACAAGTCTCATTTTTCTTCTCATTTCTTCACTACCTACAGTTAGCAATTTGAATTTCCTGCCTTTTCCCGCTGCCTTTTTCTGTTCATAAGTGGAAGCTCTGGTCGCAAATAGAAGCAAAATTTTGCGGCCGGAGCTGGTCGTAAGTCGAATTGGTAGTAAGTAGGGACGTTCATAAGTGGAGGCATCACTGTATACACATTTTTCAAGTGCTTTTCCAATGAAATAAAGCTAGCTCGATGTACATTTTCAGTTGTACACATCTTTTGGTGCATTGAAACATACTTTTTCCCCCAGACTGCATTGCACCTTTTGAAATGTATAGGTTTCTATAGTAAATTACTTGCTGCTTGATCGTTGGGTTCAGGAAATGTAAATGTAATCATTTGGATAGGCCTGTTTGTGAGAAAATATTTTTATTAATCATATTAATCAAGTAATGTATTAGTAACAGGCACATGGAACATAGTGTTTGACCCAGTTTTGCAAAGTTTTAGCTTCTGAGTGAGATGTTACTAAGAAACTGTTGCAGTAAAATCAACATTAGAAAAAAATTAATTTCAAGTAAGAATAAGAATAATAAACCTCAAGGTCTTCAACTGTTCTCCAGAACAAACCCCTTTATTTAAGTGGGGTTTTAAAATAAAGATGATTAGTATTTTGTTGTTTTTAATCTGCTTTATTCACACTTCTATTTAACATTTTCAATATAATGTATATTTAATATACAGTATTTTTTAATTTTGAATAATTTATTATTTTTATCTATCTCTTTTAATGATGTCACTTGCCTAGGTCCTTTTATGGGGAAAGGTGCAGTGAAAATAAATAAATAAATAAATAAATAAATAAATAAATAGATAGATAGATAGATAGATAGATAGATAGATAGATAGATAGATAGATAGATAGATAGATAGATAGATAGATAGATAAATAAATAAATAAATAAATAAATAAATAAATAAATAAATAAATAAATAAGAAAGACAATGGCCAAGGAAAGACACAGTGCCCTCAAGTCCATTCTGGGTAAAAACAATCACCCCCTCCCCCAAATTACAGATTTTTGGTACTAGTTAAAAGTTGGAACAGAACAGAATGGAATGGGGACTTCTTAATAAAAACATGATGCCAAAAGCACTGAGATGTACTGGACAAGTATCTGAATAATATTTTAGACCTCAAACCCAATAAATATTGCTCTTTCATTAAGCCTTTATTACCCCGGAACCCATCAGAATGGAATATCATGGCCTGGAATGACGTAAAACAGTGGAACAGTGACTTCTGAGTAGACCAGCCCAACCAAATTCATGAGACCCATCCATCAGGGTCCCATCCATCAGGGTCTCATGAATTTGGTTGGGCTCGTCTACTCAAACATCCCCAGGATTTACTTCCAGTTCCCATCTCTGGGAAAAAAATCAATTAAAAAAAACAGCCTGGAATGTCAACTCCGGAGAAGGCCAGCTCAACCAAATTTACCAGACCTATCCAGCTACATGGGACTGAATTTAGTCAGATCCTCTTCATCTGCCTCTTTTTTTCTCAAATCGTTGTAAAATAAACACTTTCTCAGATGAATAGTTGTAACAATTTTTCAGGTTAATATTTGTGGCAATTTTCTTATGTAACCTTTATGATGCCCATTGACTCTATTACTCTGTTGAACTCCAACAAATAAATCCTCCTCAGTATTATAGCAAAGGGATGAAGGCAACAGTCATTGTGTAGAGATAAATCAAACAAAATTCAGCTGTTCCCATCTTAGCCCAGGTCTTCTGTCATGCTTACCAACAGATTATTAGCGGGGAAGACAAATGTCCATCTGGCACAGTCACAACTGTTGAGTAGCTTCTTTTTCTCAGCTCATTTACAACTATTTCCCTGAAGATGTTCAGAAGTTTCAGCGACACCAGGAGAAGCTCAGATGTTTTCCTTCAACAGCCACATAACTTCTCAAACTACTTCACTGCTTGAAGGCAGTCACAGAAGTTCCTCCAGGCATTGCCTTCAGTTGTTCTTGCCCTGGTTTTCTTCAACATAGAAGACACCTCTCATTAAAAGCCTGTGATGTTCATTCACTTTCCAGATCCATGAATAACTCAGTCTTTCAAGTTATTGTTACAGCCTTCACAAATCTAGGATGGAAAATGTTCACACATGTTATTCTTAGTTCACAATGCTGACAAATATGAGTGCAGCAAAAGTAAAAATCAAGTATTTATATATGTCTTCTATGTAGCCTGCATAATTAAATGGTAATCTGTCCAGAGAATGCTTAAGCACTGTGGGGAGGTATGTATTTTATCTATATATTTCATTAATTTATATACTGTCTTATTAATGCAATGTACTATTCTGGGCAATTAACAGTCAATAATGCAAGACAAAGGCAAAACTGGGGTCCAGGTTGCAATCAAAAGCATCTCTGAAGAGCAGAGTCTTTAGCAGCCTCTTAAAGGTGGACAGGGAAAGGCGAGACAGAGCTCTAGCCATTTTTGAAGGTGGCTTTTTTCCCCCAAAGAGAAACATGACAGTTTTTCTTTTGCTTTGGTTTTCTCTCTGAGAATGTTTACCTGGTAGAAGAGAAGACTGAAAGGGGACCTGAACACTTCTCTTGTCTGTTCTCAGAACTAGCTGGAGCAAAAACATATCTAAGCAGATACCCAAATAAATATAACAATAACAGTAACTACAAAAAGTTAACTATAACTTTTCTAATTGAAATAAAATTCAGATGGATGTCAATTGCAGAAAATCATTTTGACTGGAATAGATGCCAAAATGATGCGTGAACTGAAACATTTCCACTTCTTCTCCAACATGAAACACCCATGTTGCAATTTTTTCCATCCATTATAACTCTTTTCTAAATAATTTCTCATCATTCCTATTTTTCTATTTCATAAATTTTAAAAAATTGTAACTAAATGATGGACAATATCTAAACAGTGATAAAAATCAGAATATTTCATAGGAATCAGGTATAACATGAATCAATTTTTAATAAACCATCACATGAACCAACAGAGGATATTAGTTCTTCTAACAGCTGATGCAATCAATTTGATCAAGCTAAGTCAACCAAACTCCTTCACAGATTGCTGCCTTGTCATGGCGAAGGGGCTTGAGTAATTTAGAGAAGCTATGGGCTATGCCGTGCAGGGACATCCAAGACAGACAGGTCATAGTGGAGAGTTCTGACTAAATGTGATCCACCTGGACCAAGAACTCGCAAGCCATTCCAGTATCTTTGCCAAGAAAACAAGATGAACAGAAACAAAAGGGTAAAAGATATGACACTGGAAGATGGACCCCTCAGGTCGGAAGACGTCCAACATACTACTGAGGAAGAGCGGAGGACAAGTAGCTCCAGAGCTAGTGAAGTGGTCGGGCCAAAGCCGAAAGGATGCTCAGCTGCGGATGTGCCTGGAAGTGAAAGGAAAGTCTGATGCTGCAAAGAAAAATACTGCATAGGAACCTGGAATGTAAGACCTATGAACGTTGGTAAGCTGGATGTAGTCAAACAGGATATGGCAAGAATAAACATTGACATCCTGGGCATCAGTGAACTAAAGTGGACAGGAATGGCTGGATTCAGTTCAGACCATTATCATATCTACTATTGTGGGCAAAAATCCCATAGAAGGAATGGAGTAGCCCTCATAGTCAACAAAAGAGTGGGAAAAGCTGTAGTGGGATATAGTCTCAAAAATGATAGAATGATTTCAGTACGAATCCAAGGCAGACCTTTCAGCATCACAATAATCCAGGTTCATGCACCAACCACCGATGCTGAAGAGGCTGAAAATGACCAAATCTATGAAGACTAACAACACCTTCTAGAACTGACACCAAAGAAAGATGTTCTTCTCATTATAGGGGATTGGAATGCTAAAGTACGGAGTCAAGAGATAAAAGGAACAACAGGTAACTTTGGCCTTGGAGTTCAAAACGAAGCAGGGCAAAGGCTAATAGTGTTTTGTCAAGAGAACGAGCTGGTTATCACAAACACTCTTTTCCAACAACACAAGAGGCGACTCTACACATGGACATCACCAGATGGGCAATACCAAAATCAGATTGATTATGTTCTCTGCAGCCAAAGATGGAGAAGCTCTATACAGTCAGCAAAAACAAGACCTGGAGCTGATTGTATAGCAAAACTCAAGCTTAAACTGAAGAAAGTAGGAAAAACCACTGGGCTAGTCAGGTATAATTTAAACCAAATCTCTTATGAATACACAGTGGAAGTGAAGAACAGATTTAAGGAACTCGATTTGGTGGACAGAGTGCCTGAAGAACTATGGATGGAGGCTCGTAACATTGTACAGGAGGCAGCAACAAAAACCATCCCAAAGAAAAGGAAATGCGAGAGAGCAAAGTAGCTGTCCAACAAGGCCTTACAAATAGCAGAGAAGAGAAAAGAAACAAAATGCAAGAGAGATAGGGGAAGTTACAGAAAATTGAACTCAGACTTCCAAAGAATAGCAAGGAGAGACAAGAGGGCCTTCTTAAATGAACAGTGCAAAGAAATAGAGGAAAATATTAGAAAGGGTAAAACCAGAGATCTGTTCAAGAAAATTGGAGATATTAAAGGAACATTTTGTTCAAAGAGGGACATGATAAAGGACAAAAATGGGGGGGGGGGCTAACAGAAGCAGAAGACATCAAGAAGAGGTGGCAAGAATACACAGAGGAATTATACCAGAAAGATCGGGATGTCCTGGAGAACCCAGATAGTGTCGTTGCTGACCTTGAACCAGAGATCCTGGAGCGTCAAGTCAAGTGGGCCTTAGAAAGCCTGGCTAACAAGGCCAGTGAAGGTAATGGCATTCCAGTTGAACTATTTAAAATCTTAAAAGATCATGCGGTTAAGGTGCTACACTCAATACACCAGCAAGTTTGGAAAACTCAGCCGTGGCCAGAGGACTGGAAAAGATCAGTCTACATCCCAATCCCAAAGAAGGGCAGTGCCAAAGAATGCTCCAACTGCCATAAAACTGCACTCATTTCACACGCTACCAAGGTTATGCTCAAAATCCTACAAGGTAGGCTTCAGCAGTATGTGGACTGAGAACACCCAGAAGTACAAGCTGGATTTCGAAGGGGCAGAGGAACTAGAGACCAAATTGCGAACATGCACTGGATTATGGAGAAAGCCAGAGAATTCCATAAAAACATCTACTTCTGCTTCACTGACTATGCAAAAGCCTTTGACTGTGTGGACCACAGCAAACTATTGCAAGTAATTAAAGAAATGGGAGTGCCTGGCCACCTTATATATCTCATGAGAAACCTATGCATGGGATAGGAAGCAACAGTTAGAACTGGATGTGGAACAGCTGATCAGTTCAAAATTGGGAAAGGAGTATGACAAGGCTATATATTGTCCCCCAGCTTATTTAACTTATATGCAGAATACATCATGCGAAAGGCTGGACTGGAGGAATCCCAAGCCGGAATCAAGATTGCCGGAAGAAATATCAACAACCTGAGATATGCAGATGATACTACTCTGATGGCAGAAAGTGATGAGGAATTAAAGAACCTCTTAATGAGGGTGAAAGAGGAGAGCACCAAAAATGATCTGAAGCTCAACATGAAAAGAACTAAGCTCATGGCCACTGGTCCCATCACCTCCTGGCAAACAGAAGGGGAAGATATGGAGGCAGTGACAAATTTTACTTTCCTGGGCTCCATGATCACTGCAGATGGTGACAGCAGCCACAAAATTAAAAGACACCTGCTTCTTGGGAGGAAAGCAATGACAGACCCAGACAGAATCTTAAAAAGCAGAGACATCACCTTGCCGACAAAGGTCCACATAGTCAAAGCTATGGTTTTTCCAGTAGTGATGTATGGAAGCAAGAGCTGTATCATAAAGAAAGCTGACCACCAAAGAATTGATGCTTTTGAATTGTGGTCCTGGAGGAGATTCTTGAGAGTCCCCTGGACTTTAAGGAGAACAAAGCTATCCATTCTGAAGGAAATCAACCCTGAGGGCTCAGTGGAAGGACAGATCCTGAAGCTGAGGCTCCAGTACTTTGGCCATCTCATGAGAAGAGAAGACTCCCTGGAAAAGACCCTGATGTTGGGAATGTGTGAAGGCAAGAGGAGAAGGGGATGACAGAGGATGAGATGCTTGGACAGTGTCATCAAAGCTACAAACATGAATCTGACCAAAGTCCGGGAGGCATTGGAAGACAGGAGGGCTTGGCGTGCTCTGGTCCATGGGGTCACGAAGAGTCAGACATGACTAAATGACTAAATAACAACAACAAAGTCAACCAATCAAATCAACATAATGAATCTGATTAAACCAATGCTGCATTTTTATATTTTAGTATTTGTATTAATTTGAGCAAAATTTAATCAAATCAATATAAAGTATATAAAAGAAATTAGAAAAATTCAACCTACTTCCTATATGTCCGCTGTTGCTTTGATTCCAAAGCCTCCAGCAGATGTTTCAAAATTAAGTAATTTTTCTGTCTTCTGATGTGGAGAATGTAATTCACTTCCAATGAATGAGAAAATTCACACTCAGTAATGGAACTCTCTGCTGAAGCTTTTTTTTCTTCCATGGATACTATTGACCTCTAACTAATCTTTGTCTTTCCCTTCAAGTTGTCCTTCTTCATAGAATCGTAGAACAATGGATTTGGAAGGGGCCTATAAGGTCATCTAGTCCAACCCCTTGCATGAATTCAAATCAAAGTATATTTAGGAGGTGGTTGTTTAATCTTCTCTTGAGTGCCTCCAAAGTTGGAGTGCTCACCACCTCCTGAGGATTTTGGTTCCATTGTCTTACTGTTCTGACAGTTAAGAAGTTTTTCTTGATATTCAACTGAAATCTGGCTTCCTCTAACTTCAGCCCATTATCATATATCCTGTACTCTGTGATGATTGAGAACACATCCTCCTTGGTATGACAAATTTTCAAGTTAAAAAAAGTGAAAAGTGCTATGTTTGAAATGTGCTATCATACCTTCTCTCAATGTTATTTTCTCAAGGTTGAAGAAGCCCAGTTCTTTCCATCTTTCCTCATATCATTTGGTTTCCAGTTCCCTGATCATCCTTCTTGCCTTTTTCTGAACTTGTTCCAGTTTGTTGACATCCTTCTTGAAGTGCAGCATCCACAACTGGGCACAGTACTCTAGATGAGGCCTAACCAGGGCTGAATAAAGGAGGACAAGTATTTCATGGGATTTGGGGACTACACTTCTGTTAATATAGCCCAAAATAGCTTTTTTCTTCTTTGTAGCCACATTGCCCTGTTGGCTTATATTCAGCTTGTGATCTACCAACAATTCCAAGATCCTTCCCACTTGTAGTATTACTGAGCCAAGTGTCCACCATCTTGTAGCCATCATTATTTTGCTTTTAGCCTAGTGTCCAAGCCTATCAAGTTCTTTTTCAATTTTGTTTCTGTCTTCCAGAGTATTAGTTATTCCATCCAATTTGTGGCATCCACAAATTTGATAAGCATTCCTTGTTCATTAATATAAATATTGAAGAGCAGTGAGCCCAGGACTGACCCTTGTTGTACCCCACTTGTTACCTCCCAGTCTGAGAAGGCGTCATTGATAAACAGTCTCTGAGTACAATTCTGTATCCAACTGTGTATTCACCTGACACTTGTTCCATCCAGGCCAAAACTTGTTAACTTCTAATCAGAATTTCATGGGACATTTTGTTAAAAGCTTTGCTGAAGTCAAGTTATATTATGCTTAGAGCATTCCAACCAACTACCAGGAAGTTTAAACAAAAAATAAAGTAAGTTTAGTCTGGCAGGATTTGTTCTTGACAAACCGGTGTTGTCTTTTTATTACTGCACTGTTTTTAAGGTCCGTGCAGAGTGACTGCTTTACAATGGACTCCAGAATTTTCCCTGAGATTTATGTCAGTCTGACTGGATTGTAGTTCTTCTCGATGTTCAGACTGGATTTCTAACTGCATTGAATTTGGGGAACAAACTGTTCAGTGCCATCTATTGCACCACCCAACTGGCTAGGCTGGATGCACACACAACTCTTACATCTCCAGTCTGTTCACAATCAAAGCTTGCACCTGACCGTCCCTCATTTTCTTCTGTTTCCTTCCTATGATGGGTATCAAAGGATCTCTCAGACCTTTATCAGTATCCCTTGTAGTTTTCATTGCATTAGTTTTCCTTTAACTACACAGAAAACACAGAACACAAAATAAAGACTATTTGTAATAGACAGAACCTACTTAGAAATCTAATGAAACTAAAGGAAATCCTAGCCAGAAACTGGCTCTTAGACTTACTGTCTCATAGTTTCTAGGGGCACATTGGAGCTGAGACATAAATATGGAGTAGTATGACAAAAAGTTGGAAAACAATAAAACCAAAAATGACAGCACAAATAACAATGACAGAAAATATAATGAAACTGCACACCGCTCCAATTCAACTGACAACAACAGCAAAAGGGGAAGATTTCTGCCAAGACAAAATAAACTGACATGTTGACTTGAGTTGTCACCGAAGGATGCCAGGAATCCTGACGGAGTGGTAAGGGAGACAAACTGGGCAAAGATGGAGAGGAACCAAAAAGGCTGGTGGGCTTGAAGAAAAGAGGGAAATAGTCTGAAGAGGCAAGCCTGTTGCCAACAAATCAATCAGGTCACTCAACACCAACTAAGACACATTTAATCAAGGAGTCCGGCTTGATCTTGCAGCCCTCAAGAGATCAGTCTTCCTTTGTCCAGTGGTTTCATCCAGAGGCCCCTAGGAGCAAATGTTCTGGTTTGTTCCATGGGTCCCACAGAACCAAAATTAAAATGACTTCTCAAGGTTAAACAAGCTGAGTTCTTTTCGTCTTTCCTCATAGGATTTGGTTTCGAGTTCCCTGATCATCCTTGTTACCCTCTTCTGAACTCGTTCCAGTTTATTGACATCCTTCTTAAACTGCAGTGTCCACAACTGACACAGTACTCTAGCTATTTTATGTCAGGGAATAAGAGTAGACATGGAGATGAATTAAAAAATGAATTGTGATATTCATGAAAAACCACATATTCATGGGATAGTCATCCCTTCATATTTGTCTGGTATGGAGATCCTGACAAATATGAAGGGATGAATATTTGCCCATTTTTGTCCGTCCATGCAGGCTTGCTGTGGGAACAGAAACGGGGTTTGCCTTCTTGCAGCCAGCCTCCTTGTCAATATCCCGTCGATCAACTGATGGTTGGGACACTGACAAGCAGGCTGGCTATGGGAAAGCAAGACCTGGTTTCCATTCCTGCAGCCAGCATGCTTGTCAATATCCCAACCAAGAGCTAATCATCAGGACATTGACAAGCAGGGTGGCTGCAGAATGGCATCCAGGACATGGACAAGCAGGGTTTCCCTTCCCACAGGCAACCTGTGCTTGTCAGTGTCCAGCGAATCAGCTGTTTGGCAGGACACTGTGTTTCAATGATGAATCGATGAATATTCATTGATTCATCGCTAAAATTTGATGCTTCATTGATGATGAATCTCAATGAAGCACCTTTTTTTCTGATTTGTCCCCATCTCTAATTAAGAGTCCTGCTTTTGTTTGATTTCACAACTCCTGTATGTCACATTCCAGGTGCATTTACATTGAATGTGATAACAATCCCACTTGTCAGTGAATTAGATTATTTAGTACAGATGTGTTGGTCTAATGTCAAGTTTCTTTCTTTTTAAAATCTTTCCATTTTTCCTTTGACACACTTTCTTTCTTAAATCATTAATTTTCACAGTATATTTAGAGCTTTTGGCATCTGCTTGTTTCTCACAGTAAAGTATATTTTATCTGTTGTAATCTACAGCTGTCAAGTATGCTGCAGTTGAAAGCTGCTTTTGTGATCCTGGAAATGAGAGTAAACATTACACCATGTTATACCAGATCATTTGGTTCAGGAAAAATACTGTTTAAGAACTGCTTTTTTTTGTCATGATTATCACTCTTAAGCCAGTGAACTGTACATTAGTGTTTCATTATGAGCAATCTGGTGGTAATAACAAGAAAAATAACTTTCTTTAGTGATCAAGTTAATCTGAGAGAAAGTAGTAAATTTTAAAGAAATAGATGGAGAAAATCTTGTTTTAAAAAGCTGTTGATCCAATGAAAAGTATTTCCTTTGTCTTGCTATGTTATTCATTTTATAGCCAAAAGTATTAATACTTCTGTTTATAACTGTGCACAGTTATTTGGCCAAATACCAAAACACTAATTAAATCTGGACTATTTGTATATTTCCATGGTGATCATGGGGTAGATCATGTAGTGCTGCACCCTTTACTGAACCCTTGTGTGAAATATAGCATTCATTGGGTTAAAAATATCATTTTTTTAAAAAAAAAGAGTGATTCTTTAAAGCAGGGAAAGGGAAGTGGAAAGCATAACTGACTAATAAGGGAGACACTAAGCTGCACCAATGGAGAAGAAGACTGACAGCTGCACCCAAGTTTCTCCTACTGACTCAAATCATTGAGGCACTGAAGAAGGTCTGTGAGTGAGGTCAGCAGTCTGCAGCTCCTTGCAACTGCTCTCCTTGTTATTTGGATTACCTCCATTTCAAAATGAGGGTCATGCAGTGGTGTAGTATATTGGCTGGGCCTTGAACCCATCAATTTTTTTTCTGCCCCTTATTCCACTGCTGGGACTGAGTGTGCAAGTGTGTGTAGATGATGCTTGTATTTTTATAAGGGTTTTGGGTAGTTAAGTCCATTAGTAAGGCCATTAAGGTCTGTTTTCCTCCCCCTTCTTTTTTTTTTTATTTGGTCTAATGCTGCTACGATACAACTGTCATAAAGCCAAGTACCTTCTCTGCCTTTCAACAAGAAGAGGGAAACCTCTAAAATCTCCATAGCTAGGTATTTGGAAAGATGCAGGAGTCAGATCAGGGAATCTTCCAAAAGAGATGGATACATAATCTATGAGCCTCATTTGGAAATAGGTCAGATGTCCAAACCATGGAGTTCACAATAAGCATGCAAGTGGTCAGGTAGACTGCAGATAGAGGAAGGGGAAAGAGCCAGTGTTGAGAAGCCCATGGGGATCTCTTAGCCAATGTTTGCCAGGGGTTTAAAAGAACAGAAATCCTAAAGGAAACTGAGCGAGCCAGCATCTCTAGGAGAACAGAATCTCAGTGGGGGTGAGACAGGTTGAAGAGCTCTTGGGAGACTGAGGATGTCTAATAAACACTGTGAAGTTACCCTCATTTACCACATGGGGACATCCCAACAGACTCTGTGCTCCACCCCCATGTTTCTCAATAAAAAGCAGGAAGTCTGATAGCTATAGATAAAGGGCGACGCTATCTCTTTTTGCCAGAGCAGAACAACCAGAAAGCCATAAGGAGGAATGAGAAGTATTTGCTTTCTTGTTCTGGAAGCCTAAGAGATCCCACTACTTAAAATATGTACCTCTTCCTTTACTCCTACTGGTGTGTCTTAGTTCCTCAAGGACTGATGCTATACTTGCTACTTCTATAGGAGAAACACAGACCCATATATTTTTCGCCACAGTTTTTCAGTATTTTCCCATAAGATGACAAATGGGGGGTGGGGATATAATGTGATCCTCTCCACAGAAGGACCTCCAAAACTGTTTGAAAGTCAAAACTCTAGAAGTTATACACAGCAGGACATGCACAACAGGTCAGAAAACCTAAGAATGTGCCTTAGGCTACATTCCCATGAATTCAATGGTGCCTTCTCAGCAGTCAGATTGCATTATAAATACAGTTGTCTTAGCTGCCTGTCTAAAAGCAAGCAGTAAGTGGAGTAAGGTGTACTTCTTCTAGGAGGCCATTGCAGATCCTTACCATCTAAGAACATCAAGTTGGAAACTTACAGTCTGAGATATCTCATCCAGAACATCCTTACAATTAGGGTAAATTTAATTCTGCTAATCATCTCTTTGTGGAATGAAGAGCTGTTTTCAGAGCCAGTCCCCTTTCCTTGTAAGAATGATCTGTGCCTGACGATCTAGGGCAATCAAGTTACTTTCCAAATGAATGAAAGTGTGCCCAGGTACATGTTGCCTACTTGAAGCAGATCACATTCTTTTTTTTTATTGATTTCTTTCTCCCATACAAGAAAAATACAGGAAAAAAATTAACACCAACATATCTGCTGACATTGGCAAGGACTGACAAGGATTTCTTGCCTAGAAAGCATTTGGCAAAACTGACCTGTGAGGTATATTATTTAAAGTGATTTCACATTAAACCCTTGAGTGCAAAAGTTTGGACAGCATGCTCTTGCTTGGGTAATATGAATTGTTTGTGAAGCTTACCCATACTCATACATTTTCCTATCAGACCTGCAATTGCTTTTGATCTCTTGGGAACTCAGTCAGCCAGGCATTTTGTCTTTATTTTATAAACCACTTATTTATTCAGCCTGGGGGCTTGCTTACTCAGCCATAGATGAAATACATGCAGAAGCCTACACTTATATTTCTATCAATAAACAAAGCACATCTGTGATTGTTAATGAATAGCTCTTTCTTCTGAGTGATACACATGATGGTATCAAGTGAAAGCATTTGAATTTCAACAATACTACCCTCTCAGATTTGTTGGGGAGCAGTACCCCCTCCCTGCATATATAAATAGTTGCAGTAGAAATAGACTGGCTGAGCTTCCTCCCTCCCATCTTTTAGTAGAGGTGCACAGGAGGGCACCTTTGATATAGTATAATCAGTCAAAACAATGTTTCATAAACCATTTCTGATGGGGAGGGGCAGTCCAAACAAAAGATTATAATTCCTGAACAGGGTTTTCAATCAAAATAGTCTCTGGTGAAGTGATTGTAGAAGCATGATTTTCCTCTGAGCCAAATTTGGAGAAGGTTGGACAAGTGCTTCTGAAGATGTAATTCCTAATTTTAGAAAACAACACCTACCCTTCCACCCTGTAGCATGTTGTGCTGCTTCTTCTTAACTCATAGCAAGTTTATTTATTTTTAAAATTCCTGCCATTGCCTCTTCAAAAGAAAATGATTTATTCTGCAAACTTTTTTTAAATCTCTCCTCTCATTTAGAAAACACAGGGCCTTGAGGTGCTTTTTCATGGAACTTTTCATAAAGTTTGGCTGCATATGCTCACTGGAGTATTCTGTAGCCATTGCTCAAATTCTTGTCACTACTGCAGGAGCCTCACTGAGGTGATTAGCTCTTCCTTCTAGAGATGTTAGATTGAGACAGCATCCATACCATAGACTTTGGTGTCTATAAACAAATAAAAACTTAAAGTAGCCATGTAGTGGGGAGAATGAGAGAGACATGATGGAGAGAGAGAGAACATTCATTGGGAGGTAAAGAAAGAGAGAGGTGCTGGAGAGAGGAAACAGGAGAGAGAAAGACAGACAGACAGAAGCAAATTGAGGGGAGAGAGAAAAATAGAGAAAGAGGGGGGGAGAGAGAAGACATAGAGGGGGGGAGAGAGAAGACATGGAGGGAAGGAGAGACAGAAAGAGAAGAAACACAGAGACAGACAGACAGACAGACAGGCGCACGCACACACACACACACACACACACACACACACACACACACACACACACACACACACACACACACAAGCCAGAGAAAGGAGGTAAAAAGACTGAGATAGAAAAACTAGAGAGAGGGAGAGAGAAACAGAGAGAGAGAGAGAGAGAGAGAGAGAGAGAGAAACATTTCTGTTGAAAAATAGTCATGATTAACTGATGGACAAAAGAGTCAGATTCTAGTATTTGCCCTTGCTTACTGTGAATGAGAGGGGAGGGGATCCTGCAGACCATCTTGACTGCTGACATTAGAGTTGTCAACATTCAGGCTGGCCCTTACTATGTAAAGTTAGGCCTTTTTTTCCAGCCGGCACCATGGGCATGATATTGCCAAGCAATGTCAGACCATTTTCTGGTGTTTGAACTATAAATACTGAGCTTTTCATAATGACTGAATATTTATGCATGAGGAAATACTGAAGAAAGAAGGTGTGTGGGGGAAAGATAGATATTTTGATTCCCTCAAGACATGGAAATGGTACTTATCCAAAAGTAGGGTTGCCAGATGTTCGGCAAAATGAGGACATGTCCTGCTTTTTAGCCTAATGTTCTCCATCCAGCAGGCAAAGATAAAAACCTTTAAAATGTCTGGCTTTTATATATTTTATGTTATAATTTGGATGGGAGGGGGAGAGGTGGAAGGACCCCCTGCCCCAGTCTTTCCCCGCCCGCTCCTGCCCGCCCCCCATTACCTGCTGCCAGCGCTGGAGCAAAACCCTCGGCTGCTCGGCAATCCTGCATGCCTGCCCAGCCAGGCAGGAGCAAGCAGCACCCAAGCGCATTGATTGGAAGGTGAGTGCCCGGGCTGTTTGTGTTTGGAGTCCAACTCCCACACTACCCAGCCTTGAACTTATGAGCCTCAGGGGATGGGAGGCTGCCTCATTCAGCTTTGCCCAGTGCCAGTTTCCTCCTGCCTGTGCCGGAGCCTTGTTTCGGTGTCCAGATTAGCAAGGTTGCCTCTGAGCCTATGCAGAGTGTGAGCAGCCAGGGGATCCCGCAGCCAGGCCAGGGTGGGTTCACGTTTATTTGCTTTGCTCCCAATCGGAAGTACAATTTATGCATATGTGATTGTAATGAAGATCTTCTGCAAAAAGTTGGCTCCTCCGAGAAATATGTCATGTAATGAATAAAGATTATAAGGTAATAATTGTACAATTGGCTGTTTAAATTTTTTTTGGATTTTGAAAAAAAGCCTACATTGAATTTATTTTTATTTTTTAACATGTTTCTAGGTTGGTTCACTAAGAGATATTTATTGGCAGCTATTGTAAAAAAATTGTATTGATTGTGGCTTTAATCCGGAACAATTCAAATGAAACATTCAATATGCCCTCCTCTGTCCTCTTTTTTGTCTTTCTATGTCCTCCTTTTGGTACCCATGTATCTGGCAACCCTATCCAAGAAGAGAGAACTCAGGAGGTGGTACTGGGGGGACTCCTGTTCAAAACCTTGGCTGCTAACCTGTGGAGTCCCTCAGAACTATGTTTTGTTTCCTATGTAGACGTCCGGCAAAAGGAGGACATGTCCTACTTTTCAGGATCATGTCCTCCGTCCAGCAGGCAAGACTAAAAAACTTCAAAATGTCCTTCTTTTGTAAACATTTTTAAAAACACAAAAACACAGTGGCCAGTAGACCAAAAAAATGTAACTTTCCCAGTCTTGACCTTTCAAGACTGAGTAGGTTGAATGGTTATGGTATTGCCCCATTATCAAAGAGCTATTTCCCCCAATACCTAATTCCAAAAGTGACATGCCCCCCACCCCACCCCGTGCACAGAGCCCCCCCCAATATGTCTTCCTTTGTCCTCCTTTTTGGCTTTCTATGTCCTCCTTTTCGTACACATGTATCTGGCAACCCTACCTGTGTAACATCTACATGAAACTACATCTTTCATGTAACATCTACATGAAACTACTGAGAGAGATTATCCGGAGTTTTGGGGTTCATGCTACCAACTCTCCTTACCACCTAAATCTGAGGAAGCTACTTTGGCTCTAGATGAGTGTCTAGTATCAGTAATGACGTGATGAGGGCAAATAAACTGAAACTTAATCCAGACAAGACAGAGGTGCTTCTGGTTAGTTGAAACGCAGATCAAGGAATAGGGATGGAGCCTGTACTGGTTGGGATTACACTCCAATTAAAAAGACATGCGCTTAACTTGGGGGTGCTCCTGGATTCATCCCTGAACCTGGATACCCAGGTCTCAGCAGTGGCCAGAAGTGCATTTGCACAATTAAAACTATTTTATTTTATTTTTTATTCATTTTCCATTAGGCAAGGGAAGATTATAGGGAAGAGGATTTGGCTCGGGGTATTGGGGTAAATAAAAATACAGAAAGTTATAGAGAACAGTATATATCGTTATTACATTTGTTGATAAGTTTCTTACTAAGCTTACTTCACACTTATCTTACCATTTTTTCTAAGCTTTTGAAATCTAAGATTATATCTTATATTTTCTTTCTCATAATTTTAATCCATTCTTGTTCTCATCTCTCATCCAGTTATACAACGGTTCCCACTTTTTTCTAGCCTCAGCAATCTCTTTTAATATTTCAGTTAAAATATCCATCTCTGCTGCTTCAAAAAAATGTTCTACTAATTCCTGGGTTGTTGGAGCTATATCCATTTCTTGAGAGATCTGATCTGGCCACTGTGATACATGCCCTAGTTACTTCCCAGCTAGATTACTGTAATGCGCTCTATGTGGGGCTGCCTTTGGAAAGTTTCAGGAAACTTCAGCAGATCCAAAATGCAGCAGCAAGATTGCTGATGGGGACTGGTTACAGGGACCAAATACCCCCCCCAGCTCCGTTATAGCAGCTCCACTGGCTGCCAATCAGTTACCGGGCAGAGTTTAAAGTGATGGTTTTAACCTATAAAGCCCTAAATCTCACACCACCTTCACAGGTGTGTCTGATGGGGACACAGGAAACAGCTTTCTCTGTTGTTGCTCCCAGAATTTGGAATTTCCTCCCACATGAGGCCAGACTGGCCCCATCTTTGATATTCTTCTGCAAGCAGGCAAAGACCTTTCTCTTCAGGCAAGCCTTCCCTCAGTAAACATCTACCTATGTATGATTTTTAGATAGACTGTTATACATTAGTGCTTTGACTGGATTGTTAGTACTAGTGTTTTTCTCACAGAGTGATGTTTTTAAAAAGTTTTCTATATGTATTGATTTTTGCCTTAATATTGCTCATTCATTGGTGTAAGATGCCGCATTGTTCATAATGTTTAAATATTGCTTTTTAATAATGTTAACCACTGTAGACATTGTCTAGAGGGGCGGGGTAAAAATCGAATAAATAAATAAATAAAATTAACTGTTATATACTCATTGTTTACAACTTTAAATATTGTATTTCATTGGTTGTTCTGGGTTTTTCAGGCTCTTTGGCTGTGTTCTGAAGGTTGTTCTTCCTGACGTTTCGCCAGCCTCTGTGGCCGGCAACTTCAGAGGACAGCAACCTGTACTCTGGAACATGGCCAAAGAGCCCGAAAAAACCAGAACAACCATTAGATCCCGGCCGTGAAAGCCTTCGCGAATATATTGTATTTCATTGTTGTGAGCCGCCTTGAGTCCCTTTCAAGGAGAAAGGTGGTTTAAAAATATTTTAAACAAATTAATAAAATAAAAATAAGAGGAAGAAGAATGAAAGCTGTCAGGACCTAGAGCCAGTGAAGGCTCCCTTGGAAAAGAGAAGAAGCATTTCACACTCACTTTTGCCTAAGTTAATGCTGGGACTAGAGCATACCAGGTGGTTGGTGCCCACAAGACACTGATAATAAAAGTACCATATCTTTTGATCCTGCTGAATTTATGAACTCAAGTATTTATGGGGGTACCAGATAAGGTACATAAATAACAAATATTTATGGGGGTACCACTTGACATAGCCATGATCATGGGACCTCAGAAGAAAAGATGAATTGGTCAGTGTCTGAATGCAGAGCTCACTTGGCAAGATAATGTTATTGGATCACAAAAAAGGCTTTCTTTAACTAGCTGCAAATATCTTGGAGGTAGCAATGGCTGATAAATTCGTTCTTTGCAATTTCTAGCCAAAAATCAAAAATAAAAATGGCCAGTCCTTCCTGCCCATATTAATACCGTACATAAATTGAAATTCAGTTACACATTTCATACTTCTCTCAATTTTGTGGTGCATTTCTCAAATCAAGCCAGGTTCCAAAACATGTACAAAAATTATATTTTAAGGATCAATGTGTTTAGAAATGCATGCTCTGAGACAATATGTGGTTATAAAGTATGTATTTCATGAGCAAAATAGATTCAGAACTTATACCTGAAAAGGTGCTTTTATGTATATTTTAAAAATCAGTTCCAGATTCATGCAGAAACAGGCAGTAAGACGAGGCACACTAAATGCATCGACAGGAGCTTCTTCAGTGAAGCAGGAGATGTCAATGTTGGATTTTATTTTTTACTACATCTCCCAGAATATCTCATCCAAGATAGGGAATGGCTGTGATAGTTTAGGATTTTTAGTATATGTGATCAAAGTAGCCCTCTTGCATATGAACAATAATTTCCTAGCTCTGACTGGGAAGGGGATCAAGTGGGATTTACACAAGATTCAGCTTTATGGTGTTTCTTCATTTTACCTAAGGGCTAGGCTACACTTGAACATCATAAGGGAACTTTCACATCACCACAAGGGCTGTTCTTCAAATAGAATCAATTTGTATGTTCGGCTGCCAGTCATCAGGTTGAATAATCAAGTAATATCCATGCATGGTGAGCCAGCTTGTCGATTAACACTTTCACTCGTCCCATTTATTTCAGCTGCAAATCAAAAAGAATTGATGGGAAATAAGTATAGAAATAAACACTGCTCCACATATAGAAGCCAAAAATATTAACTTGGTTAGTTAAATGAAAATGAGGGGGAAATCAGTACAGAAAACTACTGGTAAATTAAAAAAAGAAAAACCTTTAAATCTCTTGTGGTTGCTTACCCTTCCTGACCATGATATTATGTATATCTAGGAAAAAATTAATAGAGCATAGATAGTCAGCTGCAGAAATTTCATTAAACTGTGCATCTGACACAGTTTCCTAATTTTGGGACTAGTAAGAGAGATGACTGAAGCAATTAACGTTTCACAGCAAAGTCATTTAGAATGGCTCTAGATGAGTTGTCAGCTGGAGCTGAGCTGTTTAGGGAGCTGTGATCTGTGACTGCTGCTTTGCTCTTGAACAGCACCCCAATTTTCACAGATTTTAATGGGTATTAAATATGAATACAAAAATACATCTGCATAGCCTTGGTAACTGATACCGAACTTTGTGTTGCTCTGCTACATGATGATACAGGAAAGACTGGCCAAAACACACCTTTGAATGCTCATTGTAATGTTGTCCATTAGTAAATAGAAGGAGTTAATCCACAGTTTTTATGCAATTTTTTAAATGAACTTTGAAAGTGAAAACAGCATTTATTAACAGAGGTACTGAGCCTTCAAAAGTGTCAATTATATAAACATTCTGGCCTCCATGTTCTGGATGTTGTCCATAATGATGCTGCCAGAGTAGAGGTCAGAACACAGTTGGCATGTAGATTGATAGCAGATCTTGTTCCTATCTCCATATCCACATTACAAAAGTTGATCTAGCAAAGGGTTGAGATAAGGCAATTGAAGTAGCCTGCTTCTGGTGAAAAACAGTCTGATTATCTTAAAATTTTAATTTGTTTTAAATGTTACCCATATTTCATATACATCCATAATTTTTAACTTGTGCAACACTCTAATATGAATAAAGAAAGTTCTATTTTGTCAGCTTCAAGGCCATCTGTGCCCCCATATCTACTTGGACAGCACCAGGGCTTGGGCCCTGGATACTTGAAGGACCGCCTCCTTCCATATGAACCTAGGTAAAGGTAAAGGTAAAGGTTCCCCTTGACAATTTTTGTCCAGTCGTGTCCGACTTTAGGGGGCGGCGCTCATCCCGCTCTTCAAGCCATAGAGCCAGCGTTTTGTCCAAAGACAATCTTTCCGTGGTCACATGGCCAGTGTGATTTAGACACGGAACGCTGTTTACCTTCCCACCGAGATGGTCCCTATTTATCTACTCGCATTCGCATGCTTTCGAACCGCTAGGTTGGCGGGAGCTGGGACAAGCGATGGGAGCTCACTCTGTCGTGTGGATTCGATCTTACGACTGCTTGGTCTTCTGACCCTGCAGCACAGGCTTCTGCGGTTTAGCCCACAGCGCCACCACGTCCCTACCCAGCAGTTAAGATCTAGCCAGGGGGCCCTTTTGAAAGAGCCATCCCTCAAGGAGGTAAGAGGGATGGCTTGTAGACAAAGGGCCTTCTCGGCAGCTGCCCCCAGACTATGGAATGCCCTCCCGACTGAAATTCGTCTGGCGCCGACATTGATGACATTTCGGTGCCAGGTCAAAACCTTCCTGTTCCAGAAGGCTTTTAATTGAAATAACATCAACTGTGGGTCCTGATGATGGCAATTTTAATTGTATTTTAATTGTATCTTAATTGTATTTTAATTGTATTTTAATCATTTTATCTTTTATTGTATTGAACTTTAATTGTTGTGAGCCGCCCAGAGACCTCTGGGTAGAATGGGCGGCATAGAAAATAAATAAATAAATAAATAAATTATATCAACTCCTGGCACAGCCAGGAGGGATGGTTGAGGGGCCTAACACCGAGAGAGGCCCAGAAAGAAAGAATAAGAAACCGGACCTTCTCGTCAGTGGCCCCTCGACTATGAAACAGCCTTCCAACAGAGATCCACCTGGCTCCCTCACTGGGTGTTTTTAAGAGCCACTTAAAGACTTGGCTCTTTAGGCAGGCCTTCCCTTCCGTCAATTCTTGAATTCTATCTCTTTGTTTTATCATTCCCCATCTTGAACACACCATATTATTGATTTAATTGTTTAATGATTATGAAGTTTTATTATACTTTATGATATTTTTTGATATTTGTAAGCTGCCTCGAGTAGATGCTGTCTAGGGGGGTGGGGTAGAAATCTAATAAATGAATAAATAAACAAAATTTAATTGGCCCATATGCTCACGTGATCTGTGCCTTTCCGTAACAACAGTGCCACTCTGCATTCTGGGACAATCTTTGTTCAAAAGGATAAATTAATACAACTTTAACATCAGAAATGAAATAAATTAAAGCCAGTTTCAGGATACTTCACTCTCCCAGAACTCTCTGTTAGCTAGTGCATGGGAGGGGAAGAATTACACAGAGACATCTTTGAAAGAGAGAACTCCAGTGGGTTACACCAGTTCATTATCTGCTCTTATTTCTGTCTTTCCCTGGTCCCCACCCACACAATCACATATGCACTCTAAATATTATATTCCATGTGTCTGAGGAAGCAGACCGTAATCCGCAAAAGCTCACAATGAAAAACATATTTAAGCTGCCACAATTATTTTGTGTTTTTCTGTTTCATTTCTTACATACTGAACAGATTAATATGACCGCCTCCTTGAAAACTGATTCAGCAGGCAATCTCATTTGCAGAAGAGTAGTAGGTGATTCTTCACTTAATTCCATCTCCACCCTGCGACCATCTACTATTCCTACACAGTTCCAGAGTAGATTTTCAGGAGCACAGGAGTCAGCAAAAGGAGGGGGTTTTCAGTTAATATGACACCTTCAGTTAAAAGGTGCCAGGAATACTGCCTGCTCACAGCAATTTAAAATACAATCCACCGTTTAACTGCATTATTGTGGTGCAGTTAAGCATTAGATTAGCCCTCGGGGGGCAAGGATATACATTTTCATTACATTTCTTAGAATCCCACCAACATTCTTGTTCTGATTCAGTTCAGTATAAGATTATGAGACTTTACCCCACAACACTGAGATTATTTTACCCCACAACCCTGGAGATACAGTACATCTATCTTAACATTCATGTTCTCTCAGCAGGAATGAATGTGGGCATGCTGTCTTATTCCAATTAACATGAAAGCAACCCCTGATTGACAGAGCAGCTACCTAACACATTCTCTACGTGTCTTTTCAGTTAAACTCTACATGGCAGGATGAAGAAGGCATTCTCTCCAAGTTCTGGGGATTACGATGGGACCTAAAAGCAGCTTTGGCCTCTCAGATACAGTATATCTGAAAAGAAATGTACTTAACCCAGTTCCTGACAATATAGCAAGCATATTAGCGAGCATAAATCTTATTTGTATGGGAAATCTATGAATGTTTCCCCTCACAAACCACCAAGTTTATTTTCTCCTCTTAGTCAGCTTTTTGTATTTGACAAATGAAGACTGTGTGGCCCTGGAAGCTGCTGTATTCAAATTGCATTCTCTGAACATGAAAAATTAACTCCACAGCTAATGCATCTGTTTTTCAAGGATCAATATGTCTACAAGACACTTTAGCATTCAATTTTAAACTTGAGAACTTCCATAAATATTCTTCAGTGATCCCCATAATAGGATTTTGCTCTCCATTAAAGACACCTGCAGGACTTCTTCTTAGGAATTCCCACACTGAAATATTCTTCAGTCTGTATTTGCGAAGGCTTTCACGGCCGGGATCTGTCCTCTGAAGATGCCGGCCACAGAGACTGGCGAAACGTTAGGAAAAACCACTTTCAGAACACGGCCAAGAAGCCTGAAAAACCCACAACAACCATTCTTCAGTCTCTTGCTGAAGTGAAACATTGTCTCTGTGTAAATAGTACGTCATTTTTGAATTGTCAATACATCCATTAATCATAGGAAGAAACAGGTGTGCTGTAGGAGGCTTTCAAATAGCTGAAGGTCTTAAGCAGAGATGGGACAAATGGAAAAAAGGTGATCCATTTTGATTCATGATCTGTCAAGGTTAATGGATACAAATATATGAATATTCTTTGATGAATTGACAAATCGATCTGTTGATCTGTCTTACTTTAAATAGCTATAAAACTGGACCCAACCATCTAGAGACAACAACTTTGTAGGGAAGCTTCCTCAGACGTGTTTCTACAACTCCTGAAAGTTTGGTGAACAGTGGATCATGGACCCCTGAGTTATATACTCACAAAGAGGAACCCCCCCCAGGAAAGCTCCCCCCAGGTACTTAGAGTCGAAAATCATAACGGAGCTTCCTATGCCTTTCCCCAACGTGCCTGCCAACTTTGGTGAAGATTGGATATCATATATATTGTTTTGCCTTCTTGGCCTGCACAAGGATGAACTAGGTGATGATTCATATATTCAGCCTTGTTTATGATGAATTAGGTTTGCCTTGTTATGCCATTTGGAGAACTCTCTGATGGGACGTGGGGCTAAACCGCAGAAGCCTGTGCTGGAGGGTCAGAAGACCAGCAGTCGTAAGATCGAATCCACGCAACGGAGTGAGCTCCCGTTGCTTGTCCCAGCTCCTGCCAACCTAGCGGTTCGAAAGCATGCAAATGCAAGTAGATAAATAGGGACCACCTCAGTGGGAAGGTAACAGCGTTCCGTGTCTAAGTCGCACTGGCCATGTGACCACGGAAGATTGTCTTCGGACAAAACGCTGGCTCTATGGCTTGGAAACGGAGATGAGCACCGCCCCCTAGAGTCGAACACGACTGGACAAAAATTGTCAAGGGGAACCTTTACCTTTACCTTTATCTCTTCAGTATCTTTATGGCAGGAAGGTATAATCTGGTCATCTCCACACCAGGGATAACTGTGGCTGTTGATTCTGGCCAGTGTAGATTGGTACAAATTGTATTTCAGTTCATTTTTGAAGAATTTTAAAAAATTCACCAGTCTCACATTATTTAATTTGCATGGAATGATCTTGAGATTTCAATAATTTCAGTTCAGATTTCCCCACCCCACTACCTCTTGTATGCAGATTGTGGTACTTTACAGCTTTCAGAACTGATTTTCCCATCATATTTTTATCCACTAGAACATGGATTCAAAGTTCCTCACATCCAGTCCCTGGCTACCCCAGTTTATGAAACCATAAAGAGACACTGCAGTGATTTCAAATGGACATACTGGCATGATTCTCCCCATGTGAGAGCCAGTAATAGGGAAGTGGAGCAGGGAATTTTCAGCAGGCTTCACACCTGTGCTTTAGGATTCCCATGTAACTTATAGGTTATATGCACCAAAGCAGACGCTAATAACATGGGCAATGGAATATACATCCTTGAAAAACTACATAGAAGAGCTTCTTCTGTGGGGCAGGAGGACATTCCTACCTACAAGAAGAACAAGTCACTTCCAGCTGCCAGTGTCTGGAATTTGCTTGTGATGTATACTTAAGTGGACCAGTGCAAAGTACTGACCCTCTTTTCAGTTTATATAGTCTTAATGGACTGTGTAATCTTATCCATTGCAAGATTTGGCAAGATTTGACTTCTGCCACCACCACATTATCAGAGCAAGGAAGGGACACGCATGCTCACCTTTGGGTACTGTTTTTGGGGACTCTTCTCTGCAATTTTGGTCCATTGACTCGTTCACCCAGCAAATTTCTTTTTGCAATTTTTATTGATGGGGGAAAGATTAGAAGCATGAAGAGAAAGGACACTCTCTTTTGCAGTTGACTCTATTTCCACATTATCATTAAGAACTGGAATGAGCACATAAATAATCCAAAATGGTGAAGTAAGGTTTAATGATATCTAACTCTTTTGCCAACTTTGCCTCAGCAAAATCATTTCTTTTGACAGAGTTCCTCCATAATTTTTCCAAGAGTTAAAATTACTTATTGAAACTTTTTGAGGAAGAAAACTTGGAAAGGCTATAGAATCTATGACAGGTTTCTCCTTGATTTAAAACACTGGGATTTTTTGTCTCCTAATGGGGTTAACAACAACTAAATATATTCCTTATTGCATGAAAAGTACATAAACGTTGAAAAGTGTCTTTTTTTAAAAAGGAAATTAAAACTTTAGCTCTTTCCTTCATGTTCTGTAATATATCTCTGCCAGCTGAATAGAAGTTGTAGACATGAGCTTGGTGGAACGTGATTTTGGCTTTTTGTGAACATGTTTGTTCCTTTGAATCCAAGCTAGCTGCTTTGGGAAACTGAGAGATGCAAGAATATTGGTGCATGAGGCTTTGGGGCAGTATTATAGGAGTGTGTCACTCCAAGGCTAACAAATCCATTGCTGTCATGTAGAAGAATTCTCTCAGGTAGAGATGGCATCTCTCTCTGAGGAAAATGAGTGAATCTTTGGAAGAGACCCATTTATTGAAGAATAAACATAACTTTTCTCAGCCTAAGGTTAGTCCCCCGGGAACATACAACTTGATTGCTGAACATGTCAGATTCAGGGGTTCAGTTAAAAGTTTAATTTTAACTTTGGAGCAGAGGGAGCATACTACCCCTGCGCCCACTGTATTCTAACTCCCTGGCATAAATAGATACATCTGAAAAGAAGAAGAATCTCTAAATATGGAATATTTTCATGCAACTTTGGCCTTAGGGTTAACTGAAGTGGGTGTTGCCAAAGGTGCTGAGCTTAAAGGGATGCTGAGCTGAGCAGAGAGGCTGCCAAGCTGAGGTGAAAGGGCACCAAGTGATGCTGAAGGGGGCACAAAGCTGGGCTGAGAGAGTCTGAGCATTGTCCAACTTAGGCATGGAAGTGTGTGTGGCAAACTGACCTGATGGACCTGTCAATTTATATATAAATTATATATAATTTATCATTATCTAATTAATTGATGTGGTCATTATCTAATTATCTAATTAACTGATTTGGTTATATAGCATAACCAAATTCAAATTACAGCAAGGAAAGGGGTTCCCAAGCACAGTAGATGGTGAGGCACTGCACAAATGTTTGTATTAACAGTTGTTACAAAACAGCTACTTTTTAAAACCAATGTAGGCAGAACTGTCTAGTTGTAAGGAAAGGAAGAGAAAGCGGATACACCTGCCCCTTGGGAAACCCAATGCACCTTGTTGCATATCCAGCTAGCCTTCTGACAATTTAGAATGACACTCTAAATGAAAGGGAATTTGGAGTATGCAGATCTAAGAAAGCCAAATGTGTAGATTCTTACTCTCTTCTGCAGAATGATTGACAGCAGTTTCAAGGTCAAGGGTGTTCGACTGTTTCTTCTCAATTGCCAGGATAGCAATGCTTCTTAGTCATTCATGATCCATATGGCTTCTTAAGTAGATCTTAATTTGCTGCAGACATGAAAATATTTGCTCCCATCCAGCACTTGATGGAAAATACTGTGATGGGCATGATACACAGTTTGCTGAGTTCACTGAAAGATGGGTTCTTTTAAAAAATATATATATATGCATTTGGTTTTGTGTGTTGTTGTTGTTGTTGTTGTTATTTTGTCTTCCTCATTCATATCTCTCTAGAAACATTTGATTGAGTCTCTGTTCTGTTGCAGATTTATCCATGTCATTGAAACAGCATCTTACAAACAGTCTGAGGAGGGTTTTTAATCAAGAAAGGAAGAGTACTAGGCACTGAAAATACTACCTCACTTTGCAGTTGTCTGTAACTCTTCTCATAAGTTCACTTGTCACTGTTTAAAATTGTGTATTAAAATAATTAGGGGGGGTATAGAAAAAACAGCCATGAAAATGAAAGTATGTTTAAAATGTGGCTTGGAAATATTTACTACAGGCAATCAAAACAATTGGCTGTCTCTTAAATTGAACAAGGTCATTCTAACTACTGAACAATATTTTTGTTACAAGTTAAGAGATGACATGCATAGGTTTGAGAGTTTGTACTTTTTGTAGGTCCAATGCAATATTTGGGTCTTCTAAGAATTTAAGATGTAAAAAAATTTTGTTGCTGTGACCCATGTAACTCCAGGGTTTGCAAAAGGTCTAATCAAAACAATAATGTTATAACTAAAATGGCAACTTACCAGACATTAAGTTACAAACCTCTGAAGATTTCTATGTTTTTAAAAAATATATTCTTGAACTTCTAAGCTTTTAGATTTCCAAGCCTTGCAGATAAGATTATTTTAACTGATAAAAGGATGGTAAGTATAAATTGTTAAAAAAGATAGTCAAGGCAAGGAGCAAGGAATGCCAGAATGCCATCAGAAGACAGAAAACTTTGCTGTGAGGAAAGCTCTCATATACATTGATGTGACTTTATAATTCCTTATGCTCCAGTACAGTTCTTTACTTATATATGTAGATGTGACTTAATTGAGAGTTAAACATTTATCGTTTTAGAGAATACATCGTTTAAATACTTTGATTTTTTTTTTAAAGTATTTGTAACAGTTTACTTACAAGTTTATTATTTCATTTTGAAGCACCACATTAATTTTTGGAGCATTTTAAGTTTGGTTAGAATCATTTAGATTTTTATTTAGTTCACTGAGTTTATATATATATATATATATATTCTATAACTTTGTGTTAGGTTTTTATTAGACGTGTTTTATTCGTGGGGGATACAAATATGAAGCTTGGCATCACAGGTGCCATGGCAGTCTATTCCCACCCCCTCAGAACCAGCCTAGTCCACTCACCAGGCTCCTTGCAGTGCATGTGTCTGACGGCAACGACATCGCAACAATTGTGGACATAGTCCCACCAGTACTGCCCTGCCTCTCCCCACAGCCAACTACTCTGGTGATGAGGTGGGAACATGACTCTCCTCACTTAGCTTCTGAGTGGTCAACTGAGGGGAAAGGCAGAGTAGCACTGGTGGGATTGCATCCACAATTGGCACAATGTCACCACCATCAGACGTACACACTGTTGTGAGGAGCCTGGTTTGTACACCGGGCTGGTTCTGTGGGACGGGAATGGCCCACCGTGGTACCTGTGGTGTTGAGCTTGATATTTGTATGCCCCAGGATATGAATAAGAATCTCCCAGGTCTAGTTTTTATAGTTAGGTTTTTGGATATACAACCATATAAGTCATATCTGTTTCCACATATTTATTCAATAAAAGGAAGAAAAAATCAAGAACACAAAAATTAGAGAATTTTGGATATGCAATTTATGTGCCTTGCATGGGGCAAAATAAATTAAAGGATATTCAGAAGAAAGGAGAATTAGAAAAGGTACAGAATATCCCCCTGGGCTACACTGGAATTAACTCCTTTTGAAACATATGCCAGCTGTGAAGAACAACAGGCTTCTGAGTTTTCCCTGAAGGTCTATAAAGTTCTATAGGACTCTTAGGAAGGTTCAGGCATTAGGTCATGTGATCTGACACATTAATAGAGCAACGAATGAGGAGAAACACCATTATAGTTATTCAGGAGATGAATACCTCCTGCTGTGTTTAATTGAGTAACAAAGTTTTGAAATTATTTGGGGATTCATTAATTTGCATTTTGATTGGATTTTCCTTTCCTGATATTTTCTCTTCTGCCACAGTTTTACTGGAATTTTCATTCTGAGACTTAAGATCGTACAATTTACTAATCAAAGAATTAGGGGCACAAGCTTGAGCCAAGTCACAGTCTGATCTCTGGAAAAAGACGGATCACACTTCAAGTTCAAGAAGGGCTCAAGTAGATTCAAGCAAATTACCAACTCAAAATCTAATTCAAATGCCACAAGTCTACTATTCTTTCAGAATTTAATTAGTTACAGATTATATTCAAAAGCAGTTACATTACAGGAAGTGTAGATTTAGTAGATAAACATGATGCACTGTGGCACAGTATGAGGGGTTCATTTTGGGCTATCTAGCCTCACCCTGTATCCCCAAGAGAGCCTAGGGAAGAACGGCTCCCCTGGGTCCCGGTAGGGAAGGAGGGAGGAGCTGGAAAAAGAGAAGCAGCCAGATGCAAGGCAGCTGGAAGGGGAAGCTGGAGTGGCAATAAAAGAGCTAGAGCTGAAGGACATGAAGATGTGTAGTGAGGCAATGGATGAGTGGGACCTCTTTTTGTGCCACTGCAAAGATGCAGAGTGAGACAGAGGCCTCCTCCCTCCCCCCCATCCAGTCAATTTTGCAGTGAAAGAGGCCAAGGTCCCAGGGCCACCACACCACAGCTGGCTATGAGTCCTACACCTCCACAGCCTTAGATTTCTCACAGCACAACGGGAGCCACAGAGCCCACCCTGACCCAGTTCCAGAACTGGAAACACAAGCACCATCAGGAACAACAGGATCTGGGAGAACCAACTCAAAGGGCTCCAGTCTCCCACATCAGCCGTTGCTGAGAGGACCACAAACCTGGACTAGGGCTTAGTCTTCCATCACTGTTTTTTGGACCAGGACTTGGGGGGGGGGGTCCAGTGTAGTTATCTGGGGCCTGACTCAAACCTACACCATCCAGGGATTACAGCCATAAACTTAATCCCCTGGGGAGCTGGGTAAAAAAGAGGGGACAGTAGCCAAAAGTCGTTACTCCAATAAAAACTGTTGTGATTCAAAATCCCAACCTGGAGTCCATGAAATTGTTTGGGGACTTCCTGACCACTGGGCACCCAGGAGTTGGGTCCAGTGGTACTCACACTTAAAAGAAAATCCAACAATCTTTTTGATTAAATAATTCTATTGAATTCTTTTTTTAAAAAAAACCTCCAGTTTATAAATGTAGGATATTGTGCTCCTCTATTCACAATTCTAAACACCAGGAAATAGCCTGATAGTGCTACACAATATTGAGCCTGCATTGCCAGCAGGGAAAAAGATGCCAAGCTTTACACAGCAGTAGTCAAGATGGTCTGCAAGGTACCCTCTGGTGCTCATTACAATTTACAAAGTGACACCAAGGACAATGTCCTGAATAGAGATGGGCATGAATTAAAAATGAATCATCAAATTCATTCAAAAATTGCTAATTCATTGATTTGTATTTGTACAAATCAATGCCCCAACACATACAAATGAATGAATTTTTAGATATTTTGGATTTGTCGATTCATTTGGTTATAAAATGCCCCCCAGGCAGCTAGAGACACCAAAAGTACAGGGGAGTTTCCTCTGACTTCCTTCTACAGTTCCACCAAGTTTGGTGAAGATTGAGTTTCAGTTGTCCAGGTCGTACACCCACAAAGAAGGACCTCAGGAAAGCCCCCCCTCCCCCGCAGGAGAAGCTTCTACTGACTCTCTTCTACAATCGCTCCAAGTTTGGTGAAGAATGGGTTTCGACATGTCAGTTGCTAAAAGACATTTTCCTCTGGGGAAACCCAATTTGTGGGTGTGTAACTTGGATGTCTAAAACCCAATCTTCACCTAACTTGGACAGATTGTAGAAGAGAGTCAGAAGAAGCCTCTGTGATTTTGGTGTCTCTAGGTTCCTGGGGAGAACTTTACTGGAGGGGGGCCCCTTGTGGGTATATAACTCAGATGCCCCAAACCCAAACTTTAGTAAACTTGCAAGGCCTTCAGAGGAGAGTCAGGGGATCTGGAGTGTCTAGGTACTTGGGAGAGGGTTATATAGTTTTATCAATTCATCAGGAAAATTCATACATCTGTAATTCATGATTTTTCAACCTTGCCGAATCACAAATCAAAATGAATCACAATTTTTCTGATTTGTACCCATTTCTAGTCTTATCCGTAACCTTTTTTCTAGTTTTTGCATCCTCTATGAGTAAATGCTGTTTTTTATGACATTGTTTTCAGTGAAATTGTGAGATATAATACAGTGTTTTCTATTACCCTATATACCAGCTGGTAATAGAGTTTGTACTAAGAAGGGTTGAGATGTCTCCATGACTAGCCACATTTTGTTGCTAGAAAACTTTTTGGCACTTGCCAAACTGGACTTCCTTCTTTAGACTCTTTAGGACTAGATAGCTTCAAACAACAAACGAACAAAGGGAGGCATTAAATCAACCCCTAAGCCAGCATCTGGTAGCTCTGAACAGTTTCTTATTATGTGTTACCTGTTTTACAAAAATCAGATTCACTACTGGTCAATGTCTAATTCATTCAGTCTTTCTGATCAGCCCTGTGTTTCTGCAATGCAATGCTGACATGTTCCTTACTTCTGTTGCTTTTGTAACTTTCTGGTCTAAAGATCTAAAACATAAAGATCTGGAAGATGGTGCTGAGTGTTCTTTATTGCAATCTATTGACTTTGTAATATGGAAGGAAAGGAACAAGAGGCATGATTGCAGAGGGATTAATTGATAACTAAACATTTATAGGCTTGCTCTGCAAATAAATCCTCCTTTTCCTGTGCTATTGCTTTGAAATTGGTCTTCAGAAAGATGCCCAGGACCAAAAGGCAAGTCACTAGGAATGTTGCCTACCTACTAGTAGGCAGATGTTTCTTATCTAACCTTCATAATTTCAGCATGCTAAAGGCTAGTGCTGATGCTTCTTCCAGATGTTCCTGGAAGGTGACAGCTTGCTTACCACTGCCTTACAAAAAAGACTCCCTAGCATTCCTCACCACTGACTAAGCTATAGGTCTGATTAGCATTGAGGACCAACAACATCTGAAGGCCACAGGTTGCCAACCTGAGTTTAAACTTGTCCTTCTCTCTGCTGACAGGGAATGAACGAATCCTTAAATAAGAACAGAAAAGTTTGAAATTATCCAAGAGGATCTTGAGATAGAAAGTTATCAGTTTATTAATGAGTACCATGATTAGACAAATCAATGTGACATTGCCAGTTTCTGACTTCATTATGCAGCCTGATTTCCATCAAGAGCTGTCACACACCTTGATGCATTCTGCACTTGTGGACTTATTTGTATTTCCCAGTTTGGGAAGAAGGATTGTTAAGACTACAATATAAATAGTACAACCAGTTCCACGGCAATTACTGTATGGAGAATTATTCAATTCTCATATAACATATTTTTGAATACATTAAAAAGCCTGTAAGATAACTATTTCTAAACATTCAAGCCAAACACAAATAAGGAAGATCTCCTGCGAGGTCTGAACTTTTATTCTAGCTACACATGAATAATGATAGCATAAAAAGAGTCCTGTTAAATAAGGCCAAAGTTGTGTGGCACACAATTTCCCAGAAAGTATTGTGTTAGTTTGGTGTAGCACATAAAGAGAAAGAAGGCTCATGGCACATTAAAGATTAAAAAGTATTATAATGACATAATATTTGGCATCATTTACTTCAGCAGATTCATAAAACAGAATGGGTGAATGGTCTATAACTTTAAAAAAATCAGAAGAAATTCTTGCTGGCTGCTCTCAGGCTGCAGAACATTCTTCTAAACATCTAGCCTGTTGTCCTTCCACCAGAGAACAAATACCATTCAAACAAGGCTTTGGGCAACAGCCTGCCTGGTTAAAAAAAGAGCTTTTAAAGGATTTTAAATTTGTATTTGTTTTATATGTTTTTAAATTGCTTTTCATTCAAGCTTGCTGTGATCCTGTTGCTTTACTATGCAGAAGGCATGTCCAGTCTATTCCTAGTCAGCAATTAGAGAGTTCCTAGAAGGATTCTTGAGTATACAGGAAGTTAGTGGGCATACATGCCCTCCAGAAACCCTGTGGTGAGTTACTAATTGCTAGCTATCAACAGCTTGAATGTTACATATTTTCCATTGAAAAGCAATGGGATTTGCATTTAAAAGCCACTATTGTCTTGATATTAAAAGTGATTTTATTGTCTTTTAACACAGCTTTTTGTTTATTTTGATTGGTATCTGTTTTATCTGTTTTTAATCTTGTAGTGAGTTGTCTTAAATTTCCCTTGAGTTCTGGGGGAAAAGTAAGATATAGGTCAAATAAATAAACAAACAAAATGCAGAGTTTTCTGGGTCACTCTTCCTCAGTTTCCCAAGCTTTGCTCCCTCTATGTTTTTGGAGTACAAAAGAAGAATACTTCCTCTTATCTCCAACCAGTGATCATCAAAATACTAGATATTCCCTTGGACTGCTCTTCTTCCCAGTGTTAGGCAAATTGCCGGGAAAATCAGAGTGGGAGAAAAACTAAAAGCAAAGTGTGTGGCTGACATATGACCCCATAGAGCCTGAAGCATTCTCTGGGTGGTTTACAATTTAATTATGCAAGTTATACCCTAACAAGTTGGGTAGTCAGTTTATCGACCTCAGAAGGATGGAAGGCTGAGTGAAGCTCGAGCCAGCTACCTGGGATTGAACCTGTCATGAGCAGAGGTTTGGCTGCAATACTACAGTTAATACCACTGTGCCTTGAGGGAGAAGAAGCCATGTAGAGTTCCTATGAGGGCTAAAAGAAGGGAGGAGATGAGGTTGCAGATGTGTTGCCTGCCCCCAACATTCCTGTACCTTATTACCTTATCCTTGAAATGTTGAGTTGGACATCTCTCTGTCACACCAGGACTTCTGTTCCAGTACTGTGCAGGCATTACTTCTCAAGACAGGAAGATGGGAACTATGGGACTGAGATGGGGATGTTGGAGGTTCAGTTTGCACTTCTAGTCATGTACTCTCTTTACTTGTTGCCCTCATATGAACAGCATGAATGCTTGCATGGGAGAATATGCTTATACCCATATAACTCAGATGCCCCAAACCCAAACTACATGTATAGGATTTGCAGCTCAAATAATCCACAGATTATGAAATCCATGTTGGTATACAGGTTTCTAGTACCCTTTCTTTCCATCAGCACATTAAACACCTGATTTGTTAATAACTATATAAATTCATGAGTGTACCTTTGTTTATTTTGCACTGTTTTAAGAAAGTAAGAATTTTATGATGTCAGTTTTACAGCATTGTAATAAATGCCTTCCTTGATTAAGCCCACGTCTGTTCAACAAAACATTTAAGTGCCCTGCTCAAGTACAGTTGACAACAAAGATTAAAAATCATGAAACTACTGGTTTATGAGTAATCCCATTAACATCAACATATAGTCATATATCAGCAGCATCATTAAATGAGAACTTCAGTCACAAAGCCTTAATGATAAATCAGCAAACAGTTGTGATTATATGGTCTGGTATATATATATATATATTCCCCTGCTATATTTCAGTGTTAGATGCCTGGGAGAGGGAAGTCTATGTGAGACTCAGACAGATGAACCTGTTTACAACCTGTGCCCTTATGTCAAAAAGACTAATCACAGCTCCTGAAATGAAAGAAGGTGTATATATTGAATATCTTCTGAAAAAGAATTGTAAACTATGGCCTATATCCAATTGCTAGTTCCTGCTAGAGCAGACCCATTGAATCAGTTGCTGAATGGTAAGTGCATTGTGACTTAAATCCCATTGGCTCACTCTGCTGTACGTAGGGCTGTTAATGTGATTTTGACCTATATTTTGTTCTGAAAAAGGAGGGGTGTACAACCTGGAACTCTGGTACGGCTGCAGCTCTGGATCATTCCCTGTGTAGCTTCTAGAGCTAGAGGATTCAACACATCATACTCTAGTGCTAGAGGTACTACAGGTGGGGAAACTACACTCTTGCTGAGGTATGGCTTTATCACGAGGGTAGCAGGCCTGTTGACCACTAGCTGCTACTGCCATCAATGCCACATTCACTTTGCCCATGTGGGAGCCTCCTGACATATCCTGACATATTAAGTGATCTCAAGGAAAGGGATCCTGCTCAAAGGACCCAGATGTTCTGAAGAGATGCTCCTGGTGGTTCTATATAGTCTGCTTGGAGTATTGTGTACCAGTTTCAGGGCTGTAACTAGGGTAGAGCAACTGGAGCTCCTGCCTTGTTCACTTCCCTGTTTGTTTGCTTGTTTTTGAAAGGACAAACTTTATCCTTTTGGGGGTGGGGTAACAACACATTAAAACCCTGATTCATCCCCAAGCTATGGAGTGCCCATCCAGGTGAGACTAGGAAGGAAGGAAGGAAGGAAGGAAGGAAGGAAGGAAGGAAGGAAGGAAGGAAGGAAGGAAGGAAGGAAGGCCCCTGTGTGAGAGCTGCTGGCAGACAGTACTTGTTTAAATAGACTATCTGATGTTGCCTCTGGTGAAATTATGAGGTCATATTTTCATGTGTGCTATAACATATTTTTCTCTTCTTTATTTTTGCAGATGCCATGATACATCAAATTCTTAGCCACCTAGGCAGTGGAATACTATGACTACCAACCTGTATGTAATAGATGTAAAAATGTGGGCATTAATGTAATAGCATATAATGCCACATTAATGTACCCTGGCAGAGCCATTTCAGCAGCTGTCTGCTTCCTGGCATTTTTACTACCAATCAGTACAATTAGATGAAGACTTTGCACCTTTTAATAGAAATAGGCCCTAAGAGGACCATGAGAGACCAAGAGAAGGCTCTCTTTTTGTGAATGGAGAATGGTAGTTTGGAGGCGAGGGAGATTTTCTCAGCTTCTCAGCGCTTACCTTATTTGCATGAAGAATGTGACAATCGTATACAACAGGGACCAAAGAAGCCATCCTCAGGCACCACCTGGGGATCCTAGCACTCTGTGAACTCCCACCTGAAAACTGCATAGGCCTGACACTCTTACCTCCCAAAAGAGGCAAAATGACGGTGTGTTCAGATGGATACGAAGGTCAACATAAATCACACCTAAAAATCATATACAGTATATGCCACTAACAGACCTGAGATTGCACTCATGCTCATATATGAGAAGAAGCCTACAGAATGTATACCATTTATAGGTTCCTGAAAACTTTAACAACAACAAAAAGGTGAAGAAAAACATATAAAGATATTTCTTTCATTTTCAGTTTACTGTTCTCCTCTTTAAATTTCTTCATACTACAATAGGCTAGAGTTAGGAAAGAACAAAAAGAACACAATGTATTCGCGAAGGCTTTCACGGCCGGGATCTAATGGTTGTTGTGGGTTTTTCGGGCTTCTTGGCCGTGTTCTGAAGGTGTTTTTTCTTAACGTTTCGCCAGTCTCTGTGGCCGGCATCTTCTGTGCTGTCCTCTGAAGATGCCGGCCACAGAGACTGGCGAAACGTTAGGAAAAACCACCTTCAGAACACGGCCAAGAAGCCCGAAAAACCCACAACAACCAAAAAGAACACAGTCAGTTGCAGCACTACGGTACAATGTTAATGCATGTTTGTTTAAGACTAGTGCCACTGAGTTCCATGGAGCTCATTCTCACATAGATAATATAAATGCAGCTTTAGGCTTCTAAAAGTGGCATATGCATGCTTCAATAAATGAGCTTTTTTCTGATTTCAGAAGCTAAGCAGGGTCAGATCTAGTTGGCAATTAGATGGGAGATAGAATACTGGGAGCCCCATTTAGTGCAATGGAGAATCATGCCTGAAACCTTGGAGACCACCTGCCAGTCAAAGTTGACAAAAATGGCATAGCTAGACCAATTGTCTGATTCAGTACGTGGCTTCTTATGTCCCGATGTTCTTAACTATTGGGCTTGATCCAGTGATGCCCTTCCCTTCATAGAAGAGATCTTTCCATCCCTGCAAATATTTTCAGTCCTGTGTAAATTTCCACTAATGGATCAGGAAGAAAACATGAAGAATAGAATAGAATAGAATAGAATAGAATAGAATAGAATAGAATAGAATAGAATAGAATAGAATAGAATAGAATAGAATTTATTTATTACGGGCAGGTGACCAGCCCAAAACATAAAGCATTCTCTCTCTGCATTACGTCACCTCCCATGTTGTTCCAAATGAGATCCAACCTTCTGGAGTAAAATTTCTGTGGATTCTGAAAGTTGTAATCAAAAGCAGAACTTTTCTAATATCTGACCCATAAAGTGCCATATTACTTTTATTGGCACCAGCTCACAAAAGTTTCATGCAAAAATCTTTGCCTGATCTAAATGGAGAATCTGGATACTGAATTTAGGACTTACATGTAAAGCATGTACTCTCAGCCAAGTTGTGTCCCTTCCTCATACACAACAAATTTTATTCATTTTATATAAGTGTATATAAAATGAGCTCCCTCAAGAAAACTGAATATTGTCATATGGCATGAATGCTCCAAATTCTCTGTGTGAGATCTTCAGGCTATTCACAGAGCTACAACTCCCTGCGGAGGGGGAAGGGGAAAGACTGTAAAACCAGCTTAGTCCTCTAGAGACATCAACAAAGAAACAAATGTAGACTTGGCATTAGCCATTAACTTAACTATTCTCCTAGGATTTTTACACAGAAAGTTGGATTTTATACATAGATTCTCCCTGCGGTGCTGCATTACCAGTAGTTGCAGAGGTATCAAATGCAAATGCAAATTAGGTGCAGGAGTTTCCATCTGTAAAAGTATGAAATGCATTGCAAATGTCACTGGAAAATTTGCTCCCTCTCTCTGTCTCTCTCTCTGTCTCTCTGTCTCTGTCTCTCTCTCTCTCTCTCTCTCTCTCTCTCTCTCTCTCTCTGTGTGTGTGTGTGTGTGTGTGTGTGTGTGTGTGTGTGTGTGTGTGTGTGTCCCGCTCTTTTTTTTTTAAAACCAGCTCTTGGAAAGAGCAAATGATGTGATTTGCATCAATTCCTATAGTAGTCCATTGTGTTTTTAATGCTTTATTCAGTCAAATCTCTGCTCCTTTCTGAAGCTGTCCAACCCATTTTTTAAAAAAAACCTACCAGTGTGAATTTTAATATGAAAATCTAAATTATTTGATACTCCCACCCATAATAGAATAGCAATATGTAAAATTAATAGAGATACATTTTGACATTTTTCAGTCAGCCAATAATCTTAGCTGAAATTTGATCTATGAAATAGGTCCATGAATGGTACTATTGTGCTATTGTTATTGCTTTTATATTAATATATGACTGTTACATTTGTAGCACATTTAAGAGAATTTTACCTTCAAATGTAGCTTCAAAAGATAAGAAGTTAGACTGAACTTTAGAGGATAAGATGATAGACTGTCTGCTCTCATTCACTTTTCTGCAAGATCTCCCAAAGGAACGATATTCTTCAAAAGCTATCAGGATCCAGTGCACACAATCATAAAGGGCCAACCCATGTATTTCTTGGCCCTATGTTACTGTGCAGGCCCATACACCCATGCAAAACAGGTAGACACAGCACTCAGTGAAAGCTGAAGACTCATTACTGAATGCCTAGAGCCAACCCTGTTGATAAAATCAGTTATTTAGCAAGTGATGTACCCAGTGACACATTGAGCATGTTAGCAGCTAAAAGGGAAAGACTCAAGGCATCTACTTCAAAAGCACTTCCATTCTTCACAAATGTTCATCCCTCCCAGATTAAAATCAAGGAAAATCTGGAAATCCCAAATGAACCACTGAAAATGCCAGGATTATAATGGGGAAAGAACGATATATCCAACTCTTAAAATACATAAAACTCCAGGGAAATCTCGCCTTTGGCTGCACTGAGCACGGATTATTTAGAAGTCACTTAACAGGCTACAGACTGGAGTTGACAGAACCAAAATGAACCTAAGATAATGGTGTTTTTGCACTGTATTTTGTGAGTGTGGAGAAAAACAGGGAACTTCACATCTATGTCAGGGAACTCTATGCCCCACAACATGTACTATGGAAGGCTTGATGCTTCCTCAAATACTCTTGGTGTTAATTACTGGGTGAAAATGCCTGATATATTTACTGCTTGCACTGTACTGCTTCTGACATGAACAAAGAAAAGATTTGCTTCTTCAGTTGTTCTGAATGGTGATTACTCCTGAGGATGCTAACTGGACGCATTGAGAATTTCTTCTAAACCTAAAATTTTATGGCTGAAATCCATGCATGGTGTAAGGACATCAAGATTTGGAGCAATTTTTTTGAAATGAAAACAATTTATGTCTTGAGATCTCAATAGGCCCGAGCAAATCCCTTTCATTTTCGGGAACCTGTTGGGGCCAGGGGACGAAAGGGGGAAGTCTTTAATTACCAAAAATCATGTTGTGTTCCTGACAATGAATTGGATTACTCAGAACTCATCAGAGCAGGACAGGAGTCAGAAATGTTTAGAGAGGACTATTCTTTATACATTACTTTTTCTGTGAATAAGGTCTGTAAATTAAGGTATTAAACATTTCAAACAATTTAGGAGAGCAGTGGGTTTATTCTTCTTGTTTAACTTAGCTGCATGAACAGTAGGAGCCATTTCTGACTTGGATATTTGGTTATTTATTTCTCCTCTCCTTTTTTTATTATTATTATATTTTACTAGCTACCAACATCCAAGGTCAGGCCAAATGAGAGACAGTCTTATAGCAGATAAGAGTTGACAGGAAATGTAGGCAAAGTAAATAATATTCTGTGACTGGTGATAATGGAAATGTCATTGAACTAGGAATTTCTGTATGGATGAAGGATCTCCTCCCACCCATCTCCAGTTCCAAATCCTCTTGAAAAATAGAACAATATTGAATGGTGAAATGAGAGTTTTTTAAAAAATAGGAAGAATGAAATTGTATTCTGGTTGGGAAAAAATATCTTAACCATTAACTGCTTCAGTGATTACAGCAACAGGACCTATCCATTTAAATATAAGCAAAGACGACTGCTAACATCATTTTCAGTAAGAAAGCTTTGCTTCAAAGGCAGCTATAATGTCAAGGCATTTTAACACATGCATGTTCAGCTTCTTAATCAGTGTTTATTTATTTGCTTGATTTGATATCTAAAGTAGTAGTTTATGTATTTTAGATATCTTAGATATTTTTAAAATTGATCTGTAGCCTCCCTTTCTGAAAGAGAGGTTATGGTAGCTAACAATTTACATGGAACACAAACATTAAATATTGTATCATTTTATATTGTAGTGTAGTGTATGAGAGCCAATGTGATGTTTTGGCTAGTGTTGGGCTATGATTCAGAGGGATCTGGGTTCAGAGTTCTCTGATCCCCATTTGGCCATGGAAACTCACTGGGAATTTGTGACACAGGTAAAACCACTCCTTGAATATCTCACATGTCTCAAGAAAAACACTGTTCTTTATTATCTTTATGCTGTTATTTGGGGGAAATTGGATTTCTTATGATGATTTAGAGGGTATCCCAGGAACATAATAAAATATGGACAACCTCTTGTGCCTCTGAGGCAGAAGACACACACACACCCCAGACAGAGAGGGACCCTGTCTTCCTCACAAGCCTATTCCTTGCTGTGATGGGAATCCATGTCATCCTTGATACTCCACAGCGGTGCTCCAACTAGAGCCAAACAGGGGTCTGCTGGAGGACTGTCAAGAAAATTTGAGACAAATTGTATCCAAAGTCCTCCCGTTCCCCCAACATGTCTGAGAAAGGAAGGGAGAATGCAAGCCCTGCAGTTGTCATAATAAATCTCTCCACAGCGGCAGTGTGTCCCCACATTTTCTGCCCCAGTGACAAGGAATTTGGCAGTTCATCCACCATGGATCCTCCGTCTCCTGCTCTTTTTGGGTTGTTCCACAAAACATTTTTATTTATTTATTTATGTATTTATTTATTTATGTATTTATTTATTTATGTATTTATTTATTTATTTATTTATTTATTTATTTATTTATTTATTTATTTATTTATCAGATTATATACCACCCATCTAGAATATGTCTACCCTAGCAAGTTTACATATAACATAAAAATGAACTAAAGTAAAATCCAAGTTAATCACAGAGTCCAAGATGGGGAAAGGAAGAGAAGAAGAAGAAGAAAGAGAGAGAGAAAAAAAAGAAAATGGGGAATAGGCTAGGTAATAGCTATAGGGAAGGCATGCCTGTATAGCCATGTCTTCAGGTTAGTCTTGAAGGCCCTCAGTGCGGAAGCCAGGCAGATCTCTACAGGTAGGTTGTTCCATAGGTGAGGGGCCACTGCCGAGAAGGCCCGGTTTTTAGTTTTTTCTCGCCGGACCTCTCTTGGTGTTAAACCTCTCAGCCACCAGGCCTGACTGGAATGGGTGATATGGGTAGAACTGGGCGGAAGAAGGCACTCTGCCAGGTATAGAGGGCCTAAACCGTGAAGGGCTTTATATGTACAGTAATAGTTAACACCTTGAAATCAATGCAGAAGTGAATAGGTAGCCAGTGTAATGCGACCAGGGTGGGGGAAATATGGTGAAATCTTTTCATCTATGTTAATAGCCCGGCCATCATGTTCTGGACCTTCTGTAGCTTCCGTATAGTGTGTAGACATGAACACTAGAATTTCTATCTTCACTCTTCAGATGTCTAGTACAGTGGTTCCCAAATTTGGCCTCCCAGATGGTGGACTACAACTCTTGGGAATTCTGGCCAGCACAGCTGGTGGTGAAGGTTTTTGGGAGTTTTAGTCCAAGAACACTTGGGGACCTAAGGTTGGGAATCAGTGTTCTCTGAGCTAAATTTCTAAGCAACAGCTTAGAAATATGTAAATATATGTACATGGTTGTACATATATTAGGACAATTTACCTCCCTTTGCCTACTTAAACTCCCTAGTGAAATTGTAAACTTTGTGAAATAAAGGTTGAGTTACAACAAATCTGTGACAAATATAACCAAATCTGCAGTGAGATTAAACATAATACCAAACTGGGTGAGAGGTGTTTGCTTGTTTTTAATGATGGTCTGCTTCTACTTCAGATGCCAGGGAAATGCAAACATTTACGGCTCAAATGTATGCAGCATACACTCAGAACATGGAAGAGAGCCTTCAGTGGTATAAACAATGGGGAGGGGTGAATAATGCAGGATTTTTATCATAACTTGGTGTCACAAGTTCACAAGGACCTTAAAATAGTAGCAAGCTGGATGCATATTTTCTTTTTATTTGTTTGAAGACATCTGCAAAATTAAAGCAAAGTTTACAAGTGCATTCCTAATTGCACCTGTGAAATATTTGGGAGCAGGGAATCTTATATCATGCTATAAACTCAGTAATTTCAAATTTGCTCCACATCTAATCTTGTACTGACTTCTTTATATTACAATAGTGAAGATCTGTTCCCCAGGGTATCGTTCCTAAGATTAAAGTCCACACAGCATTAGGAGATTTGTCCCATATTTGTCTCTTTTGGGCAGAGTTAATTCTATTTGAAATGTTTTGACTGTTGCATTTTTAGAAAAGATGTTTCCTTATCTGAAAGCAACATGACAAGGGAGGTAAAGGGCACTTGTTAAAATCTTTGTTCTCGTACATTTAAGCTGCCTCAACTTGATGAGACACCTCAACAAGAAATTCTCAGACTCTGAAAAATGCCTCAACACTAGGTATGCATGAAACAAGGAATGTTTTTATTAGTAAGATATCCATAACATGCACAAAATTAGACTGTTTTTTTTCCTTTGAGAAGGAAACTGCACACAGCAAGCACAGGATTACTGATTATTTTTATTTTATATTATTAATGACATTTCTATCCCACCCATCTAGTGACCAGACACAAAGCCCACTTCTGATGCTTCTGATGCTTCAATAAAGTAGCAATTATCATCATTTTGCTTAAGTTTTATTTGCATTAAAGCATTAGTTGTGTCCATGCAATATTTTGCTCAGTTTTGCTTAATTTGTACAGACATGGCGAGCCTTCTTATTCTCTGCTCTTGTTGGGGTTCTGAAAAGTGACCATTTACATCTCAAGCAATGGTAAGTGAAAATCCCCTTAATATTGGCTTCACAATCATTTGGTCCCTATTAACACCATCAGTTGCATTGCACTATAGGTAACTTAACCAATGGATGCCATCTTCTTCCTGCCTTTATTGAAATCTAGGCTGCAGTCACACAAGTGAAATGTCTCCCTCTGGTAACAAGACTTTTCATCTCTTTCTCATTGTGATTAGCAGTCACATGGTATATGTGAGACAGCTGACTTCCGGTTCAGGCTCAGCCAGGCATCACGCTTGTGGCTAAGCAGCAGCGATTTTATCTTTATTTTATATAATTTTATATGGGTTATTGTTTTTGTTTAGTTGAAGCTCCTATTTTAGTTTCCGGCTGGAGGCATGGTTTTAACCTTGGCAAAAGCAAACATAGAGATAATGACTGGTGGAGCTCCCAAGAGGCATTAGGAATACTGTTGCCTCTGTATTACACAATTACAAAACTGAAGCCTTGGGAAGAAAACAGAAAACACCATTACTGTAGAAAGCAAGCACTTACTTGAATCAAGTCTGCAAGAAAAGCATTTACCATATTTTTCCATGTATAAGACTATACTTTGTCTAAAATCTTTAGACTAATAATTGAGGGTCATCTTATATATGGAAGTAAGCTGCTGCAAGAAAAACACAAGTGGAGGGGAAAGCAGGGATCAAAGTGATCCTGCAGGGCTTTGATCCCTGCTTTCCTCTCCACTTGCTTAGCAAAAGGAAAGCAGGGATCAAAGCGCTGCAGGATGGCTTTGATCTCTGTTTTCCCCTCTGTTTACTAAGTCCCGTGGGGCTTAGCAAAAGGAGAGGGAAAGAATCAATGCAATCCTGTGGCTGTATAAAGGGAAAGGGGGTCAAAACAATCATGCAGTGGCAGGATTGCTTTGATCCCTTTCCCCCTCCTTTTGCTAAGCTCCGCGGGGCTTAGCATGAAGGGAGAAAGCCGGGATCAAAGTGATCCTGCACTGCTTTGATCCTTTCCCCCCTACACTTTCTAAGCCCCACTTAGATTTCTTAATTTGGGGTTAGAAAAGTGGGGGTGTATTATACATGGGGGCATCTTATACACAGAAAAATACGGTACTTTGTTTACGAGAAGCCATCTGCCTTTGGGGGGTTGTTCGGCATATAGCAGGGGCCTTGATCTGTTGTCCTCATCAACTTACAATTAACTCACAGTGAGTAAAAGTCCTCCAAGGAACAGGGTGGAATAACCTGCCTTTTAATGGTTTATGTTTAAAGTGTTTACCAGGGCTAAGAAGTTTTCTATACAGCTGCTATTGACTGTAACTGTGCAACCCATATTCTTCTCCCTTTGAGTGGATGTTTATATCTGCAGAAGTAGAAGGGGACACTGAAAAAGCTAAATCTGTGGAGTTCAACTATGGTCACTACTAGGACCAAAAAAACCTGTGGCAAGACTTTAAAAAGCTCCCACAAAGCCAAACTAGAAATCAATAGCAGACTTCTGCTATTGGCCTCAGATCTCATCAGCCAACATGAATATGTTTCCTCTCATAATCAAAGGCCACTGAGGGAATTTACATCAAGTACCCAACTCAATACGGACAATGTAGGCATAAGTAATAGAGAGACATAACAGGAAGTTGCAGTCGAAATCCTGCAGTCTGGAGAAGTAATCGGCAATTGGTCTCTGGACCCAGAACTTCTAGAGAAGGCTCTTTCTATCTCTATGGAATCACTCTATAAGCACCTAAACCTATCAATAGGGGGACCCAAGGGGAACCATATGGAGGCAAAAATAGGTCTCCAGATGTTCAAGGGCTTGAGAGTGAACAAACTAGAGTTATTTACACCCAACTACGTGATCAGTGCTTCCTCTCAGCAAAATCCAACCAAACCATCTTCAATAAGCTGCATGTTTTAAAGAAAAAAAATCACTGATATTAAAGCACAACTACAATGCATTGCTGACATGATAAAGCTGGGGGTCTTAAAAGCAGCACCCCCTCAAATCCTTAGACTACTGAACAGAAAGGACCTCAGGCGAAAAAGGAGCTGGGCACAAAAGATCAAACACGAAAAGATAACTCCTCCGCCTTTAAAGGTCAGAGATACTCACAGTCATCAGAAAAAACAACAACTTAGGACTGAATGTCCATCTTTGAGACGACTCTAAAGGCCTGGGCAGACCCATACAACCGAAGTAATGACACCGAGGGACCGGATTTAACATCCTCCAATACAGAATTAATAACGATAGATGAATTGCAGGGAAACACCCCAGAAGAACCCTATTCCCAGCATCCACTTGCAGTGACAGTATGCAAGGAAAATATACAGACAGAAAACCCCCAAGGGACAGTTACCTCAGATAGTGAAGAGCTCACCCTGGCTGAAACCCCATCATCCAAGCCCATGAACCTTATCACCATCTACAACAGGCCACTAAGAAAATCAAATGGCACCTGGGCCTCCAGGACTGGGATGCTCAAATGAACACCAAATGTTACTGTGTATATCCTAGTAAGCCTGGGCAATTAAGAGACAGGGTGCACATGATCTTCGCCAATAGTAAACAGGCCAATCGTTTCTGGAGCCTGTTATACAAGTTTGAAAAAATAGCAGTATCATTCAAATGGGGAATACATACAACCTACTCAAATATCAACTTCAAACCAATCACAAAATTGGACACCTACAAACTAACAAATAAATCCAGAGAAATTTAGGTATCAGAACAAAAAGATGGCCCCTCAGCCACTTTCCTAAGGAAGATAACAGCTGAAAATCCCAGGAATGACCTCCATAGATCTAGGGTTGAAGCTTCCATCATTTACAACAGTTCGTCTTTCAAAACTAAACCAGACGGTAGAGGAAAGGAAGTGCACACTAATTTTGCAACCTTTCCAAACAGTATCCCAATTAACAAGCCTCGTGATTTTGCAAGCAAAATCAAAAACCAGAGTAATCAGGTGAAAATACTCCCAAGGCCAAGGGCTCTTTCAAAAGGTATTATATCCCCCCAGAAATGATAGAATACACCATCCGCACAAAGAGAAGATACATCCAGCCTGCACAATTGGAACTACTTCCGATTCCACCCCTGAATGGCTCATGGGCAATAGATATGCCCCTTTAGTAGCTTTCCCCCAGAACTGACTATCGAAGGACAGAAGACAAAAACATATGAAGAAGACTTCACCCTGGAATATTGCATGGGGAAAAAGCAAACAAAAAGTCCAACTTCACAAAGATCCAATAGTCCCAAATGCAACAACGATTATCTACCCAGGTAGAGCTGAAAGATCTTCCTTTAGCAGAGAGACACAAAGAAATCAAAACAACAAAGACTGGGCCCTTAAAGACTATCCTTTACCCACACCAGCTGTTCCCCTTACCTACAGAGGATGTCAGTCATCAGATGTATCTCAGCCTGCTCTGGAGAAGCTAGCAATATACAAGGAAGGGAAAATCATTAAAATTCTCTCTGCCACAAGAGGGGAAATGACCCCAAAGGTACAAAAAACGAAAGTTCAGGAGCGAAATGGGGCACCAGACATTCAAGTATGCTGATGTGCTCCAGAAAGCAATCAAAAATCTACATCTCAAGTTGAACTTTTATCATGGAATGTGGCAGGCTGGATCGTATGTATTTCCCATATCCATCATACCCCTTTGTTTCACCACAAATATGACATCATTCTTTTGCAAGAAACCTGGTCTGACAAAGATATAATACTAGATGGTTTCAACTCTTTCATGGTAAGGGCAATCCTTGCGAGCGGACTGGGGAGACTGAATGGGCAGTTGAGCATTCTGGTATCAATGGCTCTGAAAGTGAAATCTACGATGAACCCCCCCCCTTGAGACAGCTGACCATGGCAGTAGCACTAAAAGGAGGTATGAAAACCCTATTGATCATTAACATATACTTGCCTCCCACATCTAGAAAAGCAGAAACAGAAGGAAATTGGTTAGACCTTGAAAACTATATAAGAGAGCTTATCATGGAACATTCAGATGCTTTGGTCCTGATTGGTGAGGATCTAAATGCCTGTATGGGACCAGATGACGACTATCTGGGAACCAAATTTAAGATGATAGCCAATATAAGAAATGATAGTGTGGGGACCCTGAATCAGGAGAGGGTATCTAAAGATCAATGTGCAAACTATGCCGGGGCCTGTCTGTACAAATTTGCCTACAGACTGGGCCTCTCAGTTTTAAATGGCACAATTACAGGTGATACTCAGGAAAATATACATTTATGGCAGCAGCCAAAGCTAGCACAATTGACTACATCCTGGTGTGCAGGGGGCTCCTTTCCATGGTTGAAACTCTCCAAGTACTTCCTTACATGGAGGGGGATCACTTCCCCTTACATCTAAGTTTTCACCTAAACATTAGAAACCTAAACAGAGAACTGAGATATCATACTGAAATTACAGCATTAGAAAGAGTGGGCTGCCAAGTAAGATGGTCACCTAAACACAACATTTAAAACAACTTTTAAACTCAAAAAATCTGACTGACGTCCTTAACCCAGTAGGAAGCAAGACAGTCCACTGGAATCCTATAGATATATATGAAATTCTCCTACAACAGTTAAATCCACACCTTGTCCATTCATATAGTAGAAACCATCAGAAATCATATAACCAATCCAAACAATGATTCAACCAAAGCTGTAAGGTAGCAAAACAATTAGTAAACCAGACATACCAGGAATACCTGAGAGCAGAAGACCATGTCAAAAAAGAGGCCCTACTAAAACTATTGATACATAAAAAAGAATACAAACAGCGGATCCATCCCTTTTCTGGAAACTAATCTCTGGCAGACTATCGGAGCCCAAACACCTATTATCCTCTTGTATCCCACCAGATAAATGGGTATCCCACTTTACAAGTGTGTATGAGGATCTCATTGTACCCACTTCTCCACTAACTCTTGGAAGCACTTTCATATGGACCCCAGGTGAAATAATAGCTCATATAGATCAGCTGAAAAATGGCAAAGCCCCAGGCCTTGACCGCATCCCACCAGAACTCCTAAAAGAAAATAAGATATGGTGGAGCTCTTTTCTAGCACCTTTCTTCACACATATCAATGACACAGGTCATATCCCAATATCATGGAAAACGGCCATGGAAAATGGCCATTCTACAAGAAGGGGAAAAGGAAAGACCCAGCCAACTACAGGCCAATAAGTTTGCTGAACATTATAAGCAAACTATATGCAAGGCACCTCCTAGATAAACTCCTGGATTGGCACGAAGTAGAAAATATCATTGGGGAAGAACAAGGCTTCCAGCCAGGGAGATCTACAATAGATCAATGCCTAATTATATAACATCTTATAGAGAAATACTCGGCCAAAGGAGTAACATCACTCTATGCTGCCTTTGTGGATTTTAAATCAGCATTCGACTCTATCTCGAGAACACACCTCTGGGACAAACTAACAAACTCATCTATAGACAAAAGACTTTTATATTTAATCAGGGCCCTACATGAAGAAACATACTTGAGAGTCAGGTGCAGCAGACAAGGACACCTCACGGAATCTGTTTTAATGCCTACTGCATCAGCATTATTCATCTTTTATATAAATGATCTTTCAAGCTGGCTTAACACCACTGATCTCCATTCCCCTAAACTGGTAGACAGAACAGTGCCAGTTCTACTCTATGCTGATGACACAGTAATTCTATCCAGAACCCCCGAGGAGGGCACTTAAGAAGCTTGCCTCATACTGTGAATACAAATCCCTGACTATTAACTATCAGAAGACCAAGATAGTTGCCTTTGGACATAGACCCAAGATTCAGTCATGGCAAATAAATGGACACAGTATCGAGCAGGTGAACAACTTCAAATATCTGGGATAGTTCTACAGGCCTCGGGATCTAGGCTTCAGCATAGTAAATTTGCGGCAGATCAGGGAGAAAGATCGGCAAATAGAGGGTCCTTTATACCAGCAGCCTTCAAACTCTATAAAGCAAAGGCTTTAGCTCAGCTGTTGTACAGCTCATTCATGGGGCCACCCAGCTCTCACTTTGCATCACAAGAAATAGTTCAATCTAAATTTCTAAGAACTATACTCCAGGTCCCAAGATGTTTGTCAAATGCAAGGATAAGGCTAGAAACAGGATGCCTTAAAGTAGAAGCCTGGATTAGGATTCAATCTCTATATATGTGGCTAAAGGGACAGTTAAACCCAAAAGGCCTATTTTCTTTGATATTTAATGATAATATCAATCCAAGTGGATCAAATCTGTCCAGGGTTACTTCGGGAAAATTGGCTTCTCACCCCAGACACTTATATCTTCTGGAATAGAGCAGGCAAAATAAATAATCAAACAAAGAGAGGACAATGAATATCAAACAGAGCTGTCTAGCATGCAAAACATGGCACTAAGGACTTGCATCAAAAACTGTATGGAACCGGCCAAATATTTAACATCTCTGGAAATTAAAGGAACTAGAAGAGCCTTTACTTTGGCAAGGTGTTTGGCCCTCCCCTTTGCTGTACTAGAAGGAAAGTATAAAAATACTCCTTTTGCTGAAAGGTTATGTTCCTGCCACCTGAGGGAGATTGAGACCATACAGCATATGTTCTTCACCTGCCCATTGTATGAAGTAGCGTGTAAAGAGACCATTACCCCCTTAATAGAAAGAATCCAGGACGTTAATAGGCTTGAGTTCCTTTTCTTGGATGTTAATATGCAGATTAACAGTCAAGTTGCGAAATTCTGTGCAGCAATACTTCGATTGCGGAAGTCAAATTCCAACTAGATAGTAGCTCCCAGCTTATGTATGCCAATATGTTTTAATGGAATATTGAAAGTTAGAAGTTATAAGGTTTTATACATATGTGATTGGTCTAAGGACTGTAAATAAACTATTCTATTCTATTCTATTCTATTCTATTCTATTCTATTCTATTCTGTTCACATGGTATATATTCCTGGATGATCATCCCAATGTGTTTTAATGCTACCGGTTCATTTCCTTCCATTTGCATCATTATGGGCCACTACACCACAGTACCAATTTATTCTCTCTCTCATTTTATGGGGAAGTGAAGCCTGTCAACTTTAATTTTTTTAAAAAAAAATTAAACAATACATCAGTAAGTTGGGTAGTGTTTCCTGATGGGCAGAATTGCTTCTATTGCACAGGTCCCACTGAAAGCAATGTGTTGCATTTAATGGACCCAGCACCCCCGACAGTGCTGTGCCACTTGCCAGACAATAGGTGGAGTGCTTGTGTTTTAAACCCATTGACAGAAGTTTACCAACACATTGATAGTCTGGCTGTAGAAAAATATTTTAAAAATATATAGAAGGGCAGCTGTGAGGTAGTATTGGTGGCTGCCTTCCCTGGTGAATTTGCTTCAAAAAAGTAATAATAGCATTGTACACACATACCATACCACTAAGGAATATATCGAAATGGCACTAGAACAAAAAAACAGAAGCCTCTCAGCAAGGCAGAAATGTCCTACAGTTACACCACATAGCTAATGGCCATGTTTCGTGTAACTGGAAATTTATGTTCAAATGTAACTGGGGGATAACTGGGGAACATTAGCTGGTGTGACCATGGCCTTAATCAGTAATGGGGTTGTAAAGTATCATTGGAGAGTTCATCACATACATCATGGATTCCAAGGATCAAGTTACTGGTGGAAGAGGTATAATTATTATAAGCAATAGAATATTAAGGGATAAGTGGTGGAACTTATCTTAACTTCTGTGCCCCATTAATTCTGGTGAATGGGTGTCAATGTAGGCAGAATTTCATACACAAACATTGGGTAAGGGCTTTGTATACTCCTGTGTTGATTCCTAACAGTGTAAACAAACTGAGAGAGTGATCGTCCAAATAAACATCCAAATATTCTTTATACCAGTTTTAATTAATCTTCCAGCTGTAACCTTACAGCATAAGAAAGATCATATTAAAATGAATATGCGTGAATGTAAATGGATAAATAGACACTGGCAATTTGGGTTTTGTCCCCTGTTCACTCTGATGATGACAATATCCTCAATGACGCTGAATCTGATTGTTTTGGAATGGAAGCCCATGTGAGCATTTAATATGGCTAAATGGGTCACGTAGCATAACTACAATTACATGTGCAAACAAAACTTTAACATATTTGGGAAGCGCAGAGTTTTTTTACCTTTCTGCTGGTGAGTGATAGCTTACTTAATGATGCACAACAATTTGGATAATAGGTACATAAAGTCTGCTGATATTAAAATAAGACACATTGTGCCCTGTTTGGATAATTCAGTATCTGTATTACACTAAATGTAGGGGGGAAAGAGAGAGGGAGAGAGAGAGAGAGAGAGAGATCGTGTACAGGAAGCAGAGCAGACCAAATGGTTGCTAGGCTCCATTTGTTCCCTTAAGTGTTGATTTTATGAACGCAGCCAACAGGTGAGCACACACATTTTATGGCAGTAGTTCAGACACTGATCTTGAAAGCTTAGTCTCATTGTGTGTTCACTGACATCTATTCGCACAATGGTCAAGGATGCTTAGTTTAATGATGCATAGAGGATGAAGAGAAAGCTTTCAACCTAACACTTTGGCTTTATCTACAGGCCAAATAACATTGCTTGAAAATAGTGTTGCCATTTATCAAAACCTGGGCATTTTAGTTATTTGGACTACAAGTCCCAGAATCTGCAGCCAGCAATTGCATGCTGGAGGTGGGATTCATGGCACTGCAGTCCAAGAATCACACTTTCCCAAAAACTGCCACCTATTTCTGCAATGAAAGTGTAGTTGTTTAAAATGATGGTCAAAATAAACTCCTTTTGCTGTTGTCATTTCTTCAGTTCTCAGATATGCAGAATAATTAGATTCTCCAATGTTCTATCCCTATTTTGAAGTCTATCAAATATCTGCGGTGTTCTGTTTTGATTTTAGCTATAAAGTTACTCTACAGTCAGACACTGGTTTAGACCCAAAATTTTTTCCTTTAGGTGGAAGGGAAAAACAAGGTTGGGTATGACCCACAGATTGATGGCACCAAAACCCATATCTCCAAACGATCTCCCTCAATAATTTCATGCAAGTATTAAATCATGTATAGGCCAAGACAGAACTCTGAGGGGCCGTATAGCTAAAGCACTGAATGGGAATTCCTTTAGAGGGGGTAATCCTTCAAGGAACGAAGGAAGGAAACCCCTGCAAATCAATCCATTTTTAAACCCTATCCCAGAGAGGTAGCCCAGAAGGATACCATTGATGAGGGTTTCAAAAGCCCCCAAGGATCCCGCAGACCTAACAGAGTCACACTTTGCCTGGTGCAGGTCATCCACCAAGGAAATTCAAACGGTCTCTGTACTCTGGCCAAGCCTGATCAGCATTCTTCGTTGGAAATCATAAATAGGATTGACCTGGATTCTTCGAGACAGAAAGTGCTCCCTCATTTTTCAAGGTATTTAAGCAAAATTCTAAATTTATAAAAATAATAGATGCCAAACAAATTCTTTGTTGCTTTAGAAATAATTTACTCAGCAATAAACAAAAAGTCATGGATTTAATTATCTCAATAACTTGGACAAAATATCTACTTGTTTAATAATTTATCTGATTTCATATATCATACAGAATAAAGGATTGAAAAAATAAAATTATCCTCCTCAATATTAACGTGGAGCATGAAGCTTCACCTGTGGCAGCTACTGCAGCAATCTGACAAATTGCCCATCACATACTCCTCAATCAAGTTCAATTGATTTACATACCATACATTTAGCACCCATTGGGATCACCTGAGTTCCACACATATGGATGTTGAACAGGAGACTTGCTGCAATGTTAATATAGAAGATATGTATATAATGGTAATTATAATTAATTCACTAGACTTCAATTCTAGACTCCACTGTTTGGAAATTGCTGTGCTTGTCTGCATGTTTGCTTAGAGCTAAACACCATTAAATCCAATTATGCCACTTCCTGGCATATGGAATTCTAGCTGAAGTCAATAAAACTCAATGGGACTTATTGGCTGAAATCCTGTAGTTTAGTATGGGCCCACTGAATCAGTGGAGATTGGTGAGAACTCAGTCAAGTTAGATTGATTCAAAAGGGCCTACTGTACTTGAGACTTACTTTAGCATATTAAGTTGCAACTAGAGTATGTCCATTGAATCAATGAAATTCATGGAGGATTTCCTACTGATTTGGATGTACTCTGGGCAAAATGTCACTTTCAGTCACTGTGAAAAGATAAAATATTGGACCGATTCTTCTCTTCCCTTTTCCTAATGCCCTACAGTTATGCTACATTATAACCAAGAAAGCAGAGATCCAGTCAACCAGAAAAGTAGGAATGCTCACACCCATTTAAATCAAACAACTCAAGCATGATTAACTCTACGTTGGTTTGTGGCCCATATATCTGCATACAAGAAAGGTCCCAGTTCAAAGTGACTGAATGCTACTTCTTTCTCAAAATAATTCCAAAGTTTTTAAAATGAATTCCCCAAAGTCACTTCAAGGACCTTCACCTTACTGCCCTCATCCATGGATTTCTTGCAGACCAAGTACACTGAAAATTGAAATACTCTCTCCTCAGGAACTGTTGAGAACACAATGGTATGCTTAGAATGTGTAACTGGTACTATTAACCTTTGCTGTTGTTGTCCTTTGAATATATATCAATAAGTTTTCAGCAGATCTTTAATATATGTTGACAGGAGTACATTCAGTATAACATATATTCAATAAGATGTGTTAAGTAATAAAATGGTGTTATCCTGTTGGGAGATGTGGATTATGTGCAGCCTTTGCACCTTCTCTTTTTGGACAAGACAGCATTCACTGAAATGTGAAACGACAGGTTCACCGTGATAACTGGAGATCTACAACTCAAATGCTGAAAGCAAAGAAAACCTATTTCCCTAGAATGCCAATTTGTCTTTCCCTTTACATTGGAATTCAAAGTATGGGTGAAGTGGAATTTACTGCCCACTTGTGGTTTAGCCATCAGTTACCTTATCCCCTAAAAATAATTCTGTGCTGTCAGGCTGATTGCAAATTATAGTGACTCTTTCCAGGGTTTCCTAGGTAACCCTGGAAAGAGTCGCTTTACCGCCTTTCTTCTGGTGGTACTCTGGGACTGTGCACAAGGCCATGCAGGTTGGTTCTTATCCTGAGATGCACAGTGAGGAATTGCATTTTCCCTATTGCCTCCACCCCTTTTTTTGGTTTCCTGTAGAAAAATTTTTATTTATTTATTTATTCCATTTATAGCCTGCCTATCTGGTCATTGCGACCACTCTCTCTATATAAATAAATAAATAAATAAATAAATAAATAAATAAATAAATAAATAAATAAATAAATAAATAAATAAATAAATAAATATATTTTATGTTGTAAGCCGCCTATATATATAAGTGAATCAGATCAAATATTGATATCCACTGGAGTCATTTCAGTAGCACAACTACCACTTATAGAAAGTCAATTCACCCATCTCTATATATCAGATCCAACACTCAGTGGCAATTAGTCACTCCAGTTTCAAAAGGCTGTGGACAGAGATGGGCATGAACCGTCAAGTGAATTGGGAAATTGATGGAAAATCACTGGTTCATTGGTTTGGGCCAGTCCCAATTCGGAGAACCCAAACTTACCTGGACCATTGACTTTTTAGCATTTTCCTGACCTTCCTGCTTTGTTCCCCCTGCCCCACCCCCTGCCCCCTGCCCCCATTGCCCCCCTACTCTATGCTGACACCACTTCCTCTGCCGCCACCATCTTGAGAGGCAGCCCATTGGCTCCTGCAGGTCAGGACTCCTCTGCATATGTGCTCACCTCTCAGCTCAGAGGCAGGTGCATGCACAGAGGCAGCCCAGCCTGTGGGACCCAGCTGGGCTGCCTCGCAAAGAATAATAAATAAATATTTTTTTAAAAAAATGTAAAAAAAAATTAAAAAAAATATTTTTTGAGGGGCAGCCCAGGGCTGCCCTTGTGCATGCTCCTACCTCTCAGCTGAGAGATGGGCACATGTACAGAGCTAGCCCCAGACTGCCTCTCAAAAATATTTAAAGAAAAAAATTGAGAGGCAGCAGTCGTTTTACAGGGCTGACAAACCGGCAAACTGATTTGTGGTTCATTCAATAAAAATCAGGAAATTTGTGGCTCATGGACTCTGACAAATCACAAACCGAAACAAACCACCATTTTGCTGGTTCTACCCTACATTCACAGAACAGATACAATATGGTGAATTCTAACTCCAGAATATGTTGAGGAATTGGGATAACTCCTGTACAGAACAAACTAAATCCTGGAGTGGATTCACCACACAACCTAAAATGGAGCCACGTGTCACCATGGCCAATATTTCTGCTTGCAGTTACTATTGCATAAGCTTTTATTCATCTCATGACATCTTCATTAGGACAGCCATTACTTCTGCTGCTTCTTCCACTAGTATATGCCCAACCAATAACAGAACAGCAGTTCTTGTACTTTTCCCATTAGCGCTCCATAATCCAAAATTCATAATTTCCCAACTGATTTCTGTTTAATTGTGATTTATTAGAATTATAACTTGGGTAGGGACAGCTTGTAGCAATTTACATATGAATCATGAGTTAAGTTTAGGGTAGGAGATGAAGATATTTATAATACCAGAAACATCTCTTTCTACCTGAAATTAGTATTTCCTCACACTGTTGCTGCACTCTGCAGAGGTCTGTAGAGTTCTTACTATTTTCAGGGAAATTATGCTGTCAGATCAAACATGACGAATCAACTGAATATCTATGATAAGCTGGTTATCTAAGATCACTGTTATTTTTACTCGTACTCTTACAAGTGCTTGGCTTCCCTCCTCTTTTTCTGGTTTGGATTTCTAATAAGCATGAAATGTTTCAAAGCACTCTGCATAACTTGAGATAATCAGTTTAGTCAGATGAAACAATAAACACAATAATTAAAACCTTTTAAAGCACATCTATAAATATGCTAGCTTTCATTTTGATTCTCTCTCTCTCTCTCTCTCTCTCTCTCTCTCTGGTCATATCTAAATTGTTGGAATTGTTAACAAAAAGTTATTTTCAAACAAGTAGTATCTAACATCTTTCAGAAACAGCAGTCTCCGGCTGTTGAAGCCAAGAAGACTGCATTCTTTTAAATACAGTATCTATACAGATGTTTGCCCAGCTTAGGGTGGCTTTAGAACTTGCACAGAAATGTTTCATAAATCACTCAATTATACAGATATAGAAAACAGGTTAGGGGAACCACATCCCCAAAAGCTAGATAAAAGTTGCAATGTCCAAAAGAGAGGGAAGGGAAATTAGTATACAAAGCAAATTAAAAGTTAAAAAGTAGTGGCAAACAAGGGGCAACACATTCTAAACATGACTATAAGGTGAATAACATTGTGATCCTATGTATGTGTACTTAGCATCACATTCTATAAAGTTCCGTAGGGCTTATTCCCAGCCACTTGAGGAGAGCAACACCACTTCCAGCCTATAGAGTTTTCCACCTAGTCATGAGCTTCTTTTTAGGCCAGAAGATAAAAGAAGGGATTTCTCTATCTGGCACTGAAGAAAGATAGCATGACTTTGCTGTTATGTCCAGCCAGTAATCAGAGATAAGAGCAAAGATAAGTATTTAAGTTTTAAATACCTTGCTGTCTAAATACCATTACATTCATAGGACTGAGTTGTGCTTTGCATGCTGCAACTGTACTATACTAACACTTCTCAGCAGACATACGGAGCTGTGCTTTGCATGCATGGAGGGAAAATGATCAAATTGATAAAAATGACATGTAGCCTTCCCCATGGTCCTTTGCTCCCCAAATCTGTTCATATAGCAGCACTCACTGCTGGAAAGTTACCCCAAACAACTTTACAGAGTCAGAATTTGCCTTCAGGCCAAAAATGTTTCCCTACCTTTCATCATAGGCATCCTTAGGTCTCGAGAGACTATGGTAATGTGCTCTGTATGGAGGACTTCGATGCTGTATACGAAGCTGGATTGTCCTCTCCAGAGCACGAAGCCTGGGTAAAATAATATGGAGGATAGGCTGTTACCCAAGCAGCTTATCCCCCCTCTCCACATCATTGAAATAGTCCAATGGAAAGGCAAGAGCCAATACAGCTGGTTCCAGCAATGTCGCAGGAGTTGCCAGAACAACACAAAATGCCTCTAGGATTCCGGCTCCAGATTTTGCCTCAATTTATCAATCTCTTTTACATTGGATTTCAGTCTATGATTTCCAGTTAGTCCAAATAGTGTGCAAACTGATCACACTCTAGTTTGTTACATTATGGAAACGTCATACTGTGTAAGTCTTGGGTTTTTCCCCATTTCTCTCATGTGTAGGTTCAACGTGCAAGGAGAAAAGTGGAGTCAACCAAGCACAGTTGGATATTGGATGCTTTTGCAGTCAATAACATAGAATTATTGGGGATAAATAACTTTTTGTTATGTATCTTTAATGGATGTTTTGACTTGCTGTAATAATAATCTAATTTTGTAATTCATCCACTTCATGGTGTTTGACTTGCATTCATGTGAAATAATAACCAATTGTCAGATTTTATATTTCAGTTAAAACAAAGTAAGGGACAAAAAAACAAGCCTACTGTTTATTTTTATTATTGGTCCAATTAAAGACAGTCATAATGTTACATTTTTAACAAACTGCTAATCACAGTTCCCATAATTATTATTGGGAATGAGACAATTTCTCAGGCAGTGTATGATATCTGGTGACTTTTGCATTTTGCCATGCTGAAAGGTCTTTCCCAACACATGCAGGATTTTCCAGCATCTTCTAAGAACTATTATGGCTGTCCACCCACTACCACTACCACTACCACCACCTTTTCATTATTTCCCTTAATGTTCTGCAAAACAGTCAAATCCTGTGTAGCATTCTTAAGAAATCTACATAAATATAGGCTGTGGCTCATTCTGTGTAGAAGGGGGCTCTTTTATGTGTAGGATAGGGTGCCCAAAAAACTCTGTATCAAACAGCAGGTGGTCTGGCACCCTTAAGTGTGCATGGAGGTTGGGGAAGGTGCAATACACTTTCCCTCAGCTCTTTCTTCCTCAGGAGGAATATTGTGGGGAAGTTCCTCACACCAGATATTGCTGGATCCTAGATATTGCACTAGGAATATTGCAGATGAGACAGACAAGTCTTGGATAGGATGGGGACAGCCATGCAGTCTGCCCTCTCTCCAAAGTTGGAACTTGGATTTCACAGAAGGGATGCACAATTTTCCCCAAGGCACATCCCCTCCTATAGTTGGATATCCTTTGAAGGTGAACCAATCCCTTTGCCTTCAGAGGGGGAGAACTTGTCTATCCTGTGGCCCCTGGGAGGCTGTTAAGTAGAACTCAAAATCTTTTATTTGCATGAGGTTGGAAGCCATAATTATGGAACTTGAACCCTACAGTCTATTATCCACACTTAGTGAGCAAGTGCTAAAAGGATAACACTGAGATTTCTTTACTTTTAATACTAATCAATTGATTAGTATTAAATTAAATTGATCAATTGCATTTATATGCCTCCTTTCTCCCAACAGTGAGACCTATTTACTTACATCACAAGAGTGTAATGGGATATCCAGAATATAATGGGATTTGGATTCTCTTGATGTGCTGCCTATCCAGCAATGCAACTGCTTCTCTGCCTGAGCTGCTAGAGGTGGTCTCAGAGTCATGTTGACTTTTCCCAAAGTGATTATGCTGAGGCATTGTAACATTCATGCTGTGTCTGTCCTATTAGGAGTACCTCAGGATTTCATGGCTTCCATGGCAACCACTGACCTGTCTCAATTAGTAATTGACCCTATGGTATGTGTCAGCGTATAGTCTGGATCTATTTTTTGCTGGGCAATGGTCACCAAGAGATGTTGAAAGAATACTGTTCTCATGGTCAAATCTCTAGCAACTGCCTATGAGGGTTTAGATTTGCTGGGACACTTGACTTCTGTTGTACTTTAATGACACACCAAATTATCTGCCTAAAATGGCTGCCCCACTCTTATGGTAAGACTAGTGTAACATCATTTTGCCAACTTTGTATTCCTTCTGCTGTGCAGCTGAGAAGAAGAGGGAGCATTCCCCCCCACACACACACACTAATAGAAAGACAGGGCAGGCAGATGACACAAAGGCATCACTGCTTGCTGGCATTTGGGGATGGATCAAATAGCTGGCCTTTTTCAGTTCTGCTGCCAGACAGAGGGTGTCAGTATGAGGCAGCAGCATGGATAATCTATGGTGGGATGCGGCCACACCACCATATGGTTTGTGGCCCATTTAAGGGCCTGCAGGATGGGACTGTGGTCTAGTGAGGGGCTTCCTTCATGGATGGCTGTTCATGTGAATGCAAGGAGGTCTACCAGGAGGTCTACCTTGTGGTGCAGTGGCCACTGACCATGGCTGTGGCAGAGGCCTTATAAGCAGGAAGTGACCACAGATGTGCTCCATTAACATGTGGGGGGGCTGGCATTGGCCTGGCACTCATAGCTATTTGGGCCCCAGGTTAGCCCAGTGCCAGAGGGTTTCTTGGACAAAGTGGGGCTGGCAGCAAGGCTTTGTAGATTGGAGGGGTGCTCAGTAGTGTTGCCAATCCCTAGGGAGCAACTGGGCTCTGGCAGGATGGCCATCAGGAAGGCATGTGGTGCCAGTCAGTTATTCCTTGACCTGAGCCACACCTGGGGATAACTTCCCTCTGCAGGGTAGGATCTTTGGCCCATAGTAGGTGGATATGACATAGTTTGTCCACTTGGCCAGAGTGTTGTGTTAGGCTAGGGTCTGAGGAAGTGCACCAGTTGGGTGAGATGAACTGGGCAGCAGTGAGGGATCAGAGTGCAGCTAGTCCTCTCTTGTGTGTCACTGTCCCAAAAAGAGTTAGGGCAAGTCTGGTAGTAGGCAACCAGACAAGAGGTCTGCAAAAGTACTGCACCCAAGGATCTCTTCCTGCCAGATTTCAATGATATCCTTGCCCACCTCAGTGCTTTTGAGTGGGCTGTAAGACAGGAGGGTGCAGCAGGGCAGATCACAGAGAAAGACCAGGAGTGAAAAAATGGCAAAATTGCAGGAGATCGCTGACAAAATTTTGTTCTTTCTGACAGTTTTCAAGGCAGGGTTGATCTTTCTACTGCATCTGTTCAGGGCATGCAACAGCAGCAGTTTTGAGGCAACCGAGGGCGGACAAGCTGGCACAGATGGGTACCAAGGAGGTTAACAGTGAAATCATACATTATTGCAATATTCAGCATATATGTTAAAACTGATAAATAAGAGCAATATTAAAAGCTCAAGTAACACAATAGAACAAAGCTATCCCTTTTTAAAAATCAAGCATTTCAAAGAAAGCCTGACTGAAAAGAAAGATCTTTGCCTGCTTGCAGAAGGACAGCAAAGACGGGGCCAGGCTGGCTTCTTGTGGGAGGGAGTGCCAGAGTTTGAGAGCAGCAACAGAAAATGCCCTCTCCTGTGTTTGCAATAAATGCACCTGTGAGAAATGAGAGTGGGAATGAGAGAAGGGCCTCTCCTGGTGATCTTAATACTTGAGTAGGCTCATAATGAGGGACATAGTCTTTTAGACAGCTTGGGCCCATGTTGTTTAGGGCTTTAGAGGTTAAAACCAGAGCTTTGAATTGTGCCTTGAAATGTATTGGCAGCCACTGGAGTTCCTGTAACAGGGGAGTTGTAAGTTCTCTGTAACCAGCTTCAGTTAACAATCTGACTGCAGCATTTTGGACCCTCTAGACTTTCTGGACACTTTCCAAAAGCAGCCCCACATAGAGCACATTACAGAAATCCAGCCGAGATGCAACTAGAGTATGTGGCACCATGGCCAGATTAGACATTGCAAGGAATGGGTGTAGTTTATACCTAAATTTTAATCTAGCAACTAGGTTAGGAAGATACATTTGCATCAAAATGAGGACCAAATGATTCCCAGCCACCCACCTTCCATCCTTATGCCTCCAATATCATGGAAACAGGGCTTCTTCATATACAGTATTCTATTTTGTCAGGCAATCTGTTCATTTCACACACTTGTGAAATAAATGCTTATATGGAGCGTCATGCATAAGAGGCTGTACATTTTCCCTTCTAAAGATGCTCGCTGTACATAATCAACATCTTCTGTGAAGTAGCCCAGATACCTTTATATACACAGGGTTTCTCTGACATGATTTTAAAATCAGCAGCCAATAGAAGCTGCCAAGTACTCCTCAAAAATTGGGCTTTCTCAAATAAGCTTGTGATTTATTTCTATAAAAACCTTGCCCTCTGGATGTCCCACATATCTATAAATTGTAGTCACTTTACTGCAGAGTGAGTGAAGGAGAAGACTGTCATTTCCCTAACATTAATCACAAAGTTTAGTGAAATTCTGGTAAGAACTGATCCCTGTACTAAGATTGCCTGTCAAAAACCTGCCCACTTAATGTTTTTTACAATCCATTGCAAGATTTCAAGGCCAGCTTAGAAGGATTAAAATCATACTTCTGGTTTATACGTTTCTTCATCCTTTCTTAAGGCTTTTATCCGGGGTTCGTTAATATTTCTTTTTTTACCTCAGCTGAACTATCTGAAAGAAGTAAAGATGCCTGTCCTGGTTTTAGACCGGGAGAGGGGGAAAAGTTGGAGGAAAAAGTTTTCTGTAATCAGAACTCCAGGAATGGAAACAAAAACAAAAATGGGGGAGGGAGTGCCAAATAATGTGGCACGACACAGAAAGAGTTAATGAAATAGTGTCATTTGAGAACAACATTATACTAGGTTACCCCTTTCATTGTGCCCTTGAGAAAGATAAATGTCCAAGCTTACAGCTTGTACTTTTCAGATCCCATACAATGAGACTGATTTGCGTAAGGAAAGCATGCATCTTGACAGCATATTTTGATATTATCTTATACCGAGTCTTGTTTTACATGGATTTTATATATCCTGTTCTTTTTAGAACTATCAGATTGATGGTGCCCTCTTTAAGCAGTGGTAATGTCCACCAATATAACCTGTCCTTTGGGGTTATTATATAGGTCATATATATTCCATGCCACTATCTCAGTTGCTGCTCTCATTTCTCCTTGGACCATTGTAGGCTGCAAATGTTTTAGCACACAGAAATGTATGTTCTTTGAGATGCTCAGCTTTGCTTTGCTTACAATAACTCTTTGGAGTTATGAATAACTCAGAGAATTCTGCAGTGTTTATCTTTCTATGTATATATTTCAAAGATAAAGACTACGTAGTGCCTCTACACTCAAATTAGGACTGACATTTCATTATAAAACATGATGTGTTTGTGAGGGAACTTAGAAATCCTAACAACAGATAGCAGCTGTTGTCAGTTGAATTATGATGGACAGGGCTGGCCAGAAATGCTTTGCTCTATAAGGCAGAGCCCTGAATGCTCTCCCTCCATCCCTCAAGGCAGGGACCAAAAGCCAGAGTAGCTATACTGGCACCTGAGGCCAAACATCGACAACAAAACAAAAAACCCTGCAAAACCCACAAACACCTCTTCTTGCCTTTGGACTATTAATTTTCTGCCCTTTCATGACTGTCCTATTCATATCCTGCCCTATGATAAAACTCCTTTGAACTCCCCAAACCTTCTCCAGAAGGGTAAGAAACGCTTATGTCTTTTCTGGGAGGGGGGTCTGAAGGACATTAGGGGAAAGAAAAGGAAAGAGGAAAAGGCTTCATTATTGCGTAATTAATGAATGTTTGAATGGCCTTATTGGAATTAATTTATGTGATGGATCTATTCCTGGTCTGTGTTACATTCACATGTATTCATGAAAAACTGCATCAAAATAGTTTGACATACAAATCCTGTGGGAAACTACATTTGGGCCCCTGCACTAGTGTAGGAGGTGAAGATCGGTTTAGTCCATATCAAGATGCATGGTGATCAGATTTCTCAAAACATCCGAGCTATGACTGGTGTTGCCAGGAATACTTATGAAATTCCTCTCCATCTTACTTACTCCAGTTTTGATGGTTCCAATGCCCTTCACAAGCATCCTCCTATTGTTATTTTCCTTTCTGTCGGGAAACGGAATACATGCACCATTTCCCATATTTGTTAATTCATTTTCCTTCCTACTTACCAGAATTCTAGAACTGCAGTCCAGAAGTGGATTTCCCCCCTAAATTCTTGATATCGATTTGGCCCATGAAAAGGAAAGCAAATGGGCAGCACCAAGAACAGAGTGCAGTAGGTAAAGCTATTCAAGGAGGTACCCCAAAGACAGCTAAATTAAGGGCACTCTGGAGCCTAGAACTGTTGTTAACTGGAGAAGCCATGTGTTTGTTTTACAATGCAGGAGACTTACATTAGTCATCTTGTAATGTATTAATCCATCTTTTGCAGGTTATAGACAACCAGAAAGCAGTTTGTTGCTGAGTCCATTAGGTTCTGCTTCTCTTTTTCTGTTAGGTTGTTTGCCACAGGTAGGAATACACATTGTTCATTTAATTGTATTGGCTTTATTCCAGAATGCTCAGAATTTTTAGCACCTTGGCGGATAGAAATTCCCAATCACTTCCTCCCCTCCATGTTATCTGTACATTTGAAAGAAAGGTGTTTTTGTGGTTCACTTCATTCCATAATCCTCTAATACACCTTCACTCACAGCTAAAAGAACAGCATATGATTTGGGTTTTCAAGGCAAACCCCCCGAAAAATGGGTTTTGCTGTCTGCTTGTTAAAATTAAAGTCTATGTTGAATTTCTCTATTAATAGGAGTTAGCAGCTATGGGATCAGTTTATTTGTTCAACTCAATCTGTGAAATTCAGGCCCCTACCAATGCAACAAAATGGAGACAGATCACTAGTCAGACTTACTACCTCTTCAGTCTTGCAGTCGGCAGTTATCCGCTTTGGATAATTGCAATATATTACACATGGCACTGCTTTTGAAATTTGTCAAGAACCTTCCACTTGTTGGGCCACCTTGTCCAGCCAGATTTGGTGGTTGCAGATGGCCACCCCAGAGAGGCCCGGAAAACTACTACTAGGAACCAGGTCTTCTTCATGCTGGCAGCAATACTATGGAATGTATTGCCTGCAGATATACACCAAGCTCCCTCCCTTCTGACCTTTGGGAAATGTATAAAATCTATATTGTTTGAAGACGTCTTCAGAAACATCCTATCCCTTTGATATCCCCATGGATCCATGAATTGGATCTTGATCTTGATTTGCTGTTGCCTCTAGATTTATTTTACTTTTTGGATTATTATTGTTATTACTTGGATTTCATTATTTATGTCTTTGTGCGTTGGGGTTAGTAGTTGTGTTTTTAATTGCTATTAGCCATCCAGAGTAGTGCCTGGTCACTAGATGGGTGGGACAAAAATGTAATTAATAGAACACAATAATAAATAGATTAGTCCAAAACAAGGCAACTAGGCAGAAGTGGGACTGGCCAACACTGTCATATAAAAGCTGCAAGCTGCTTTTTGAAGCTCTAAATGACAGGGCCATGTTACCTGGAAGATCATCACCTTCATTGTTTACCTACTTTAAATAATCATCCAAGGCCCTGCAAAAGGTAGATGGCTACAAAGTGTTTTTCATGATAGCATCCCATCTATAGCATGTCCTCTCCAGAGAGACTCATTTGGCATCTATTTTATGGCCTTTTCAATAGCAGGTGAAGATCTCCTTAATCCCATAAATATTTTAAGAACTGATGTTTGTTGAGGGGTTTTTGGGCTCTTTGGCTGTGTTCTGAAGGTTGTTCTTCCTGATGTTTTGCCAGTCTCTGTGGCCGGCATCTTCAGAGGACTGCAGTAGGAACTCTGTCCATGCTCTGTTGCTGTTTGTTGGATGGTTGAGTATTTATTGCTGTGGGAACAGCTTTTGTCCTTTTCAGGAGATAGGGTGATGATGGTGATCAGCATGTTTTTGTTGCGGATGTATTGTTGTGATAAGGGGGAGAGATTATCTGTCACTGTGATTGATGGGTGTCTTTAGCTGGTCTTTTTTTGTGCAATGACCCCTGGTCCTTGTGGCTGGGTAGAGTTCGTTGACCTTTTGCAGGCTATATTTTTCAGTGCTGCGAGCCAGCTTTTATTGAGTTTTAGACTTTCTTCTTTGTTGTTGAAGTTCTGCTGGTGTTTATGGATTTCAATGGCTTCCCTGTGCAGTCTAACATAAAGAAGGGTCAGTGTGCAGTTACACTGACAATAATACCTGCCAGGCCTGGGCATGTCATGAGAATGGCTGATGGCTGAATTCCAAAATATCTCCTTTATGGAGAATTAGTGCAGGGAAAGTGCAGACTATGGTAACGTGCTCTGTATAGAGGACTTGAAACAGTGTCTAGTGTGGCTGAGAAGGCCAATTCAAGTGACAATCCCTTCTACATTGCAGACAAATGCAACCTGTCCCCTGTGCAGCCCCCTGATTTTGCTGCTTTTGGGACTGCCTCTTTGCTCAGTCTGCTGGACAAGGGTCTCTTCAAATTGGGAGAGGTCGTGATGCACCACCTGCCTCCAGGCTGAACACTCAGATGTCAAGGTTTCTCATCTGTTGAGATCCATTTCTAATGTCTTCAGATCCCACTTGCAGATATCCTTGTATCGCGGCTGTGGTCTCCCTCTGGGGCGATTTCCCTGCACTAATTCTCCATACAGGAGATCTTTTGGAATCCAACCATCAGCCATTCTCATGACGTGCTGAAGCCAATGTAGACGTCACTGTTTCAGTAATGTATACATGCTAATATTCCAGCTCATTCTAGGACTACTCTATTTGGAACTTTGTCCTGCCAGGTGATACCAAAAATGCGTCGTTAACAACACATATGGAAGGTGTTCAACTTCCTCTCCTGCCGTGCACAAAGGGTCCAGGTCTCACTGCAGTACAGGAGTGTGCTCAGGACACAGGCTCTAGAGACCTGGATCTTGGTATATGCCGTCAGCTTCTTATTGAGCCATACCCTCTTTGTGAGTCTAGAGAACATGGTAGCTGCTTTTCCAATGAGTTTATCGAGCTCGACATCTAGGGAGAGAGTGTCAGAGATCATTGAGCCAAGGTACACAAAGTCATGAACAACCTCCAATTCTTGTGTGGAGATGGTAATAGAGGGAGGTGAGTCCACGCCCTGGCCCATGACTTGTGTTTTCTTCAGGCTGTTAGTCCAAAGTCTTGACAGGCCTTGCTAAAACAATTCATGAGTTGTTGGAGGTCTTCAGCAGAGTGAGCAACAATGGCTGCATCATCAGCGAAGAGGAAGTCCCGCATGCATTTCAGTTGGACTTTGGTCTTTGCTCTCAATCTAGAGAGATTAAAGAGCTTTCCATCTGATCTAGTCTGGAGATAGACACCTTCTGCTGCAGTTCCAAAGGCATGCTTCAGCATGACAGCAAAAAAAAAAGAGAGCCCAGAACACAGTCCTGTTTCACTCTACTTCGGATGTCAAAGGAATCTAATGCTGAGCCCTTCATTTCCTCATGAAAGGACCTGATGATGTTAAGGAGTCGTGGTGGACATCCAGTCTTGGGAAGTATTTTAAAAAGCCTTCCCTGCTAACCAAATCAAAGGCCTTTGTGAGATCTATGAAGGCCACAAAGAGTGATTGTCATTGTTCCCTGCATTTCTCCTGCAACTATCTGAGAGAGAATACCATGTAAGTCATAGGTCGGAGAACAGGGGTAAATTACCCCAAATGGGGTAAAAGTGAAAATCCCGGGGGTAATGAGCAGGCTGCTACCCCCCTCCCTCCCACCCACCCCCACCCTCTGCAGCCAAAACTTTAATTGTAAACCACCTCATCCTGTTACTTCCTTCGTTGCAGCAGGGCACTTCTAAATGCTGTGTTTGTTCAGAGATCGGGGAGATAAGCTTCCCTAATTGGTTGCACCTGGAGATTAGCCCCGGGCAATCAGCCAATCTGGGGCTTCTGAATGACTGCTTCCTCCGGAAGTGACTGCAAAGAAGCAGCAGGAGGGAAAGGAGCAAGCAAGGGAAGGAGGGAAGAAAGAAAGGTACGAGAGACCAAGGATGTCATCAAGCTTATTTAAATGTACGAAATGGAGGGAGGGAGGGTGAATGTGTGTGGATGTGGATGTGTGTGTGTGTGTGTGTGTGTGAGAGAGAGAGAGAGAGAGACTACTCAGAACTGAAAATGAACAGGCAGGCAAGCAAAAGAGAAACTGAATTTAAGGTGCTGTCTAGATTTATCATTGCTTTCCTCCCAAGAGGCAAGCATCTTTGAATTTCGTGGCTGCTGTCTCCATCTGCAGTGATCATGGAGCCCACGAAAGTGAAATCTGTCACTGCCTCCATCTCTTCCCCTTCTGTTTGCCAGGAGGTGATGGGACCAGTGGCCATGATCTTCCTTTTTTTGATGTTGAGCTTCAGACCATTTTTAGCACTCTCCTCTTTCACCCTCATTAAGAGTTTCTTTAATTCCTCCTCACTTTCTGCCATGCTTTTCCTTAGTCAATTAAGCAGAAGTAGATGTTTTTCTGGAACTCTCTGGCTTTCTCCATAATCCAGCGCATGTTAGCAATTTGGTCTCTATTTCCTCTGCCCCGTTGAAATCCAGCTTGTACTTGTGGGAGTTCTCGGTCCATGTACTGCTGAAGCCTGCCTTGGAGGATTTTGAGCATAACCTTGCTAGTGTGTGAAATGAGTGCAATTGTATGGTAGTTAGAGCATTCTTTGGCACTGCCCTTCTTGGGGACTGGGATGTAGACTGATCTTTTCCAATCCTCTGACCACTGCTGAGTTTTCCATTGATGATGATAAAAAAAAGCACACTGGTCCTTTGATATTGGGCTGTGGCACCAGGGTGGGTGACATGACCTTTAGCCTGGTTTGTTCCTTTTTGCACACCACACATAAAATGATTAAAGTGGTAGGGACCACCCCCCAATTCTGTGTTGGCTGTCTCTAGCAAGCATGTCACTGCTAGCACCACTCTGGCAGCCACTAATGATCCTCTGCAAGCTAGCAAAAATTTAATGCAACTTGCTAGGCACGTTGGACACCTTACTACTCTCTATACCACACCATGGCTGGAGTGCAATGTGTTCCAGCAAAAATATTACACATCTTTATCAAATTTGGTGCATCCTGCTAGTTTGGTACACAGCCTGTGTAGATTCAATAATATTTTTAGTTCAAATAATGTATGATTTCCTTCCCTTTGAATCAAGGGGGTAATGTTGGCGTATATAATTTTTTGGGGGGGTAAAAGGTAAAAATGTTCCCTGACCCCTGATGTAAGTGGTGGATCTATTAGCTCGAAATCCACACTGTGATTCTGGATAGACTCTGTCTGCAAGCACCTGAAGCCTCTTCAGCACAACACGGGCAAGCAGCTTCCCTACAACTCTGAGAAGAGAGATGCCACGGTAGTTATTGCAGCTGCCCCATCTCCTTTGTTCTTATACAATGTGACAATGTTTGCATCCTTCATATCATGTGGTATTTCACCTTCCCTCCAGCAAAGATGAAAGACCATACAGTTTGGTGGTGATTATCTCTTTACAGCACTTCAGCAGGGATGTTATCCTTTCCAGGTGCCTTGCTGGAGGTGAGGGAATCCAAGGCCGCTTTTATTTCTGCTAAAGTTGGTTCACTGTTCAACTCTTCCAAGACGGGCAGGCACTCAATGTTATTTAATGCCTCTTTGATTACTACATTCTATCTGGAATATAACTCAGAGTAGTGATGCACCCAGCATTCTATCTGCTGTGCTTGGTCCTGGATGATCACGCCTGTAGCAGACTTCAAGGGAGCAGATTTCTTCTGTATTGGACCTAAAGCCTGCTTGATACCATCATACATTCCCTTGATGTTACCTGTGTCTGCTGCTATCAGTATCTGAGAACAGAGCTGAAGCCAATAACCGTTAGAACATCTCCTGGCAGTCTGTTGGACTTGGCTACAAGCAGCTCGAAGAGCTTGCAAGTTGTACTCACTAGGACAGCCTTTGTATGCTGCTAGAGCTCTCCTCATTTCCTCAATGGCTGGCATCAACTCCTCCGAATGGGCTTAAAACCAGTCAGCTGTCTTTTTGGTCTTCTTGCCAAATGTGGACAGGGTGGTGTTATAAACAGCATTCTTGAAATGTTCCCATTGTTCAGGTACATTTGCACTAGCTGGGTCTGGAAGAGTTTCCTCAAGCACTTGAGCAAATTCCTCTACTTTTCTCTGATCATGAGTCTTACTGATGTTGATATGTGGTCTTCCTTCCTTTTTCATGTGATATAATTTCTTTATTTCAAATTTTTACTCTGCTACATACCAGGGAGTGATCACTATTGCAATTAGCACCCTGATAACTGTGTGTGGTTGTAATACTAGGAAGGCTGGAGCATCTAGTGAGGATCAAATCGAGCTGATGCCAATGCTTTGATCTTGGATGTCTCCAAAAGACTCTGTATCGAAGTTTCGTATTAAAGAACATGTTGCTGACACAAAGACCATAATAACAGCAAAACTCCAGCAGGCATTGGCTATTTTCATTCATATTCCCAATGCCAAAACAGCCTAGACAAGTGGGTCTAGAATTGTGATCAGCACCAACTCTAGCATTAAAGTCTCCGAGAATGAACAGTGGCTCCCTCTTGGGAATTTTTTTTGATAGTAGCTGCCAGATTGTTATAGAATTTGTCTTTGATTTCTGTTGTGGATGACAATGTTGGTGCATATGAGCTAATGAGGGTGACTGGACCCGCTGATGAGTGGAGCTGCAGAGACAGGATTCTTTCACTCCCCACAGTAGGTGGAACAGTGGATCTCAGCAGAGTATTTCTGACTGCAGAGCCAACACTCTATTCCTTGGTCTTATTCGATGGTTTTCCCTGCCAGAAGAATGAGAAGTGTTTTTCTTTGGCAGATCCCGAGTCTAGCAATCTTGTCTCTTGCAGGGCAACAACGTCCATCTGCAGCCTAGTCAGTTCCATGTCGATGACAGCTGTCTTGCGCACATTGTCTATTTCCTGCAGGTCCTTAGAAAAGCCAGGAGTCATTGTCCGAACATTCCAGGTGCCCAGCATTAGGGCAGAAGTTTTCTTATGATTGTTGCATGGTGAAGGGTTATCGATCTGCTTGTCGGCTTTCACCCTAAATCCCATGCACCCCGTGAGGTTAACAGACCATGGCGAGGTATATACAGGTGGTTACTGAATTGTACTGAAAGCTGTGCTCTTCAACGTTTTTAACTTCTTAGATGAGAGAGTGCAGAGTATGATCATCAAATTTGCAGATGTCATAACACTGGGTGGAATAGCTAATAATCTGGAAGACAGAAACAAAATTCTAAAAGATCTTGATAGGCTCAAGCATTGGGCTAAAGGGGGGGGGAAGCAGAATAAAATTTAACAGGGATAAGTGCAAAGTTCTACACCTTACATGGTGGTGGGGAAACCAAACACACAGTTACAAAATACTTGGCTCAGTATTACTACAAGAGAAAAAGACCTTGGAATTGTTGCAGACCACAAGCTGACCAACAGTGGCTGAAAATGTGGCTGCAAAACGGATCAATGCAGTTTTCAAATACAGTACCATGAAATACCAGTTCTATTATATTCAGCACTGGATAGGCCTCATCTTGGGTACTGTGTCTAGTTGTGGAAACCGCACTTCAAGAAGGATGCTGACAAATTGGAACAATTTCACAGGAGGGCAACAAGGATTATTGGGGAATGAAAATGAAGCCCTAAGAGGAAAGTCTGAAAGAACTGGACATGTTTAATCTCAAGAAAAGAGGACTGGGAAGAAACATGATAGTGCTTTTCAAATATTTGAAAGTTAGTCATACAGGAGGGTGGACATGGTCTGTTCTTGATCATCCCAGAGTGCAAGATACATGATAATATGCTCAAGTTACAGGAAAACAGATTTCAGTTGAGTATCCGGAAAAACTTCCCAACTGTCAGAGCAGTATGGCAGTGGAACCAATTAGCTCAAGAGGTAGTGAGCGCTCCAATATGAGAGACATTCAAGAGAAAATTAGACACCCCTCTGTGAGTTATACTTTGATTTGGATTCTTGCATTGAGCAGGGATTTGGACTCAGTCCCTTATAGGCTTCTTCCAACTCCATTAGGATGAAAATTAGGGGGGCGCAAAAGCTCCTGATTCACTCTGTATCCAAACAAAGGGTATAGAGATGGGAGATGACCCAGGGTGTTTCTTTTAGAAGTTACTTTTCCTAGCGTGGTCTGGTAGTATTTTTTTTAGTGTTTGCATTTCTTCCTCAAAACCAGCCTTTATCTCTTCCCTCTCCTGCAGGGAACTCTAAATTGAGCCACAAATTGATGTTCCCTAGTCATTAATCCCCAAAAATTCAAGGTGAGAGGGTGGGTTCTTGTTTATGGCTACAATCAAAGCTATCATACACATGAGAGTAGTAAGTCATAATCCAAGTGAATTCAGTAGCATTTACTTCTGTGTAGACTTAATAGGATGGAAAGCACTCTACAGGCTATTTGTCACACAAGGTTGTGTGAAGTAAATTTAGCTGCTTGGCTTAGTGTGCTTGACCTTCTCGCCCATCTTGATGTTTGAAGGATACCAGAGAGAATGTTTATGTTTTGCTCCACCAATGTAATTTGCTTTTCAGCAATTTCTACTCCAAGTCAGTGCAGCTGAATTCATTATTTCTTAAACGAGGGGCACTACATGTAAATAAACATTAATAATCCATATATCCCATTCATTCCGTAGTGAAGGATTTACATTTTATTATAATAAACAGTAAAATTTAAATCCATCAATTACTATAAAGAATTGGTATTTTATAATAATGCATCTTTTTTGATTCTCACTTCAAGGGTAGAGAATTAGGGAATAATAGGGACTTTGAAAATGCAACAGCAATAAATATACTTTAAAATTGCCTATGCTATGGTCTCATTATATTTCTTTGTAAATTCAGTGACATGGTTCTGAAAGCTGGTAGTGGTGGAGGACATTGCCTTCACTGCAGAATCTTGTTAACAATTACAAACCTTAGTCAATCACTCATTCAGAATGCTCATTCTAAATCTGGAAATTTTGGGCATTGGCAAACATGTAAGACAAGGGAAACAGCTGTATTAGCAACGTGTGGGAATTAAAAATTCGTTCTCAATATTTTCAACTGTTTCGCACTTTGAAAATAAGTAAATATCCTCATTCATTCAAGGCAGAAGTTGGCAACCTTTTCAAAAGTGACAGTGACAATTTGGTATGTGCATTCGATGGGAGGAAGTTAAAGCTAGCTAGTATTTCTCTGAGAAGGAGAGGTCAGTATTTTGTAATTCATTTAATAATTGGAAAGACTATGAAAGGGGGGCTTAAATAAGCATCAGAAGGAGGCATACAGTATCTTTATTACCATATCATCCACTGAGAATAAGAACAGGTTTCATTGTCCTAAAAAACAAAGCTGTGTGTTCAGAAAAGTTTTGTGAGTACTGAGAAACCATGTCCTCAATAATAAACCTAGGGGGACCTTTATATACTTCTATTGTGAAGAGGCATGACCTATTTTCTTCTTTCAGTTTCCAAAAGAAATTGCAAGAATCTTTTCAACAAGGCACACATCTCCATTAGAATTTATTTATTACATTTACAGCCCACCTTTCCACTAAAAAGTAGCACTCAAGGCAGCTTGTAAAGTTATTAAAAGAAATAAAAACATAGACAACCAATATTACGCTAAATGCTTAATAAAAGAATATGAACCTGCCTATCATACAGCTATAAAAAAAACCTGCCAGCAAAATACTGTTTAAAATGTGAACAGCAACATTACAAAGGAATATAGATTGAAAATAACATAGTGGGGCAGGTTAAATATTAAACACTTGTCTGAAAAGATGTATTTTACTCCCTTCTTAAAATCTACCAGTGTGGAAACAGATCGCAACTTGGAAGGGAGTGCAGTCTATAGCCTAGGAGCTACACAGGAGAAAGCCCTGCTGTCAATGCCTTTCTCAGTAATCTGATGTGTGGCAAGTTGTTGATACACTGAACAGGGCAAAACAGTGACAAAAATTATTTAATGATTTCTGCAGATTCTTCTGCTTTAAATGGTGCAAAAGCAGGCCAGGTTATTTTTTTTTTCTCCTGCTGGTTAGCAAATTGGATAACAAAATGGCAATATTCTTTTAGGGAGGAAAAGAAAGAAAGAAAGAAAGAAAGAAAGAAAGAAAGAAAGAAAGAAAGAAAGAAAGAGAAAATTATCTCTGCCGAGGAATTTAACACTTCAGCTCAAGCTATATTGCTTTAATTTGGTTGCATTAAAGGCCTGAAATATTAAATGCATGACTAATTGGGCCTGTTGAGAGCAATGTGTTTTGACATTTATGTCCTTGCTTTCGAAATGAAATGTATAATCAGTACCATCCTAGAAGGCAACTTTTAGAAGAATAAAAGACCTACATATTCTGAAATAAGGGGGAAAAGATGTTCATCGATTATTCTAAAAACCCCTCTCCATTTCCAAAACACATGTTGTTAGCAGTCTTGAATTGCTGTTCTGGTCTCAATTCACCTCAATTGTCAGTACAATTTAGAAAATGTACTTTTGTTGGATCACAAGTCCCAGAATCCCTCATCCAGCATAGCTATAGACCATCGAAATTTGGAGAATTATGTCCAGGAGCTGGTTTTCACTGAGGAGAAGTGACTCTCTCTAAGAACCTTGGGCTAAACTGTTAGTCCTAACAAAAGCAGGCCTACTAAATCAAAGGGGATTTCTACAAAGGTTGAATTACCAAAGTCTCACTGGTTCTATGGTTCTTCTGTAGCTAGCATTAACAACTCGATTTCGCTTTATGCTGTTTTCCGTGTATTTGTTCATGAGTCTATTGTGTCTACAGAAAATCTGCAGTGTCTTAAACACATGCATATATGCTTGCATTTAAACAGTTAGTTAAATACAGATTTAATGACTGAAATTCTGTTGGCATAACTTATGCTGCATAAGGCTGATGAGAGCAGCAGTGGCAGCGGTGGTGGTGGCACCGATTTTTCAAAAATAATACATTTTCAACTTCTGCTCCAAAGGTCCCCAAGCTCTCCTGTAATCCCTTTCCATCACTGGAAAGCTGTCGGAGCTGTGAGACAGAAACAGGAAGTCTTTAATTACCAAAAATCACCAACAGTACAATGAATTACTGGAAGCAGAATTGTCAGTAAAGACTTCCTTGCCTGTTCCACAGTTTTTATGATTTCCCTATGATGTAAGAGATTGCATGGGAGCCTCTGAAGCAGAAGTCATAAATGTTTAGTGCTTGAAAAATCATTGCTTTCTCATTAGCCTTATGCAGCATACATCATGGCAATAGGATTTCAACCAATTAATTCTAAAATATAGGAGGAGTTCACATTTTCATATAGATTTTATCCTGCAATAAATATTGTTCCATGGATTTGGGTGTGTTTTTTTTCATCAAAAACTGACACAAAGATCAGAGAAGTTCTTAATCTTAAAAAAAGAGAAAGAAACTACATTATCATCTATGTATTCGTTTACGAACTATGAACCAGGGTTGATTCACTTAAAAATGTAGACTGAACAAAATCTTCAAGCATCCCTGGTTGTCAGTTCAATGTTGAGCAGAAAGACCTGACAAAACGGCAATGACAAAGAGCCGTTGGCAAAAATCACCTCCTTCTAAAACATTTTTTTAAAGGAGAAGCTATACTTCAGAGTTATAAATGAGCCTCTGATTCTTCAAACACACCATCCCAGGGGCAGCTGCATGGCTGTCTTGCTGCTTAATAAGAAATCAAGATAAAGACACCCTCAAAACTACTTCTCTGCCCTTTAGCTGACCACACCAGGAAAGAAGAAAGTGGGGGGGGGGGGGAAGCTACATCCTTCAGTTCTCAACTTCTGGATGAAACTTCACAAAGCAAATAAAGGCAAAACGGTGGCTTTTCTCTTCTAATGGATGCAAATCTTCTATCTCTCTCGAAGATTTAGGTCATACCTGTTCACTGCTTTGAAACTCTACATCAGTACATAGAATGCTATCAAAAAGGTTGTTGAATGGATTATAAATGACAGTGAACCTCAAAAATCAAATATCACTAAAGCCAGAGCTTGGAAAAAGCTGCCCATGCAGGCTGGGGGTTTTCTGGGAGTTGTAATTATAAAACAGAAACTGCTCCAAGCTTTAGTTAAAGTACTGGAGACGATTTCCTGATGATGGACCCTGTTTCTTCCTTATTATTTTTAAAGTGCTGCTCAGGGGGGAATTGTTGTTTTTGCTCACCAAATGTCTGCACTGAGACTGGGTGTGTATTACACAGCAGAAGGTTCAAAATTCAGCTGGTATGGCTGTTATGGCTCAGCTCTTGGGACTGCCCAGCTGAGGAGCCAGAGGTCAGGCGTTCAAATCCTCACTATGCTTCCCACAAGAGGGGCCATCTGAGATCATCCAGAGTATGGAGCTGCATGCCATGCCATTGGTCCAGTTGCATAGTATCAGAGTGCTGCCAGGAGGAAGGAATGGTAAATCACTTTTGAGTTTTTTTACACCTAGCAAACCCTGAAAAGGTTCACCGTAGGTCAGAATTAACTTTCTAGCACATCACCTCTCACTCCAGCCACAAGCCACTTATGGGTGTTTGGTTTGTCACTGTCAGGGCAGGATGTTGGGGCAGCAGTTTCTGAAATGAGTAATCCAAAAAAGTACCTCTTCCAAGCTCTTGTGGCGCAGTGGCACAGTGGTTAAATCGCTGTACTACAGCCAAAACTGTGCTCACGACCTGGGGTTCAATCCCAGGTAGTGGCTCAAGGTTGACTCAGCCTTCTATCCTTCCGAGGTTGGTAAAATGAGTACCCAGCTTGCATAATTAAATTGTAAACCGTCCAGAGAGTGCTTGAAGTGCTATGGGGCGGTATATAAGCAGCACGCTCTACAGTCTTCAGTTTAGCATCATTCCAGAGCACTATAGAACATTTTAGCAATTCAACATCCCATACTCACCAACTTTTCTAGAGCTGTCTAAAACCTCTAGAAGGTCTGGTGTGGCTCCCTGCCAAGCACTCCCCCCAAATACCTCTGTATCTTTTGTGATATTTCTGGCAGCTGCCCACTGCTACCACCAGGAAAGCCCATGGCCAGAAGAAATTGGTAGAGGAAGAGGACCTGTGGCATCCTAAAAACAAGGAATAATGATTAAGTGCTGTCAAATCTTCAGAGACAGTACTATCTAGTGTCAGAGATAGTGGAAGGCTCATTTGCTTTCACCACTATAATGTTGTCAAGTGTACTTTATTTTTCAATGCTTCGTTACATTCCCTGTCCCCCTTTTACAGGAATACAAGGAAGGCATTCACTTTTATGGATGATATGAAAGGGTAATTCTTAAGGATAGAATTGGGTTGACAATGTCTTCCCTTCTGCCACTGTGGATTCTAGTCGTTAAGAAGCAAAATCTTCCTCTGTCTTTACCCTTCTGTAACGATGAATCATGTTTTATTTGCATATTCCCAACCACTTGCTGTTGTGTTTTTTTTTTTAACATCACTCCAAAATGTGACACAGGGTTACAAATGTGTGACAGAATATGGACAACCAGGTTAAATAAATAGTCAAGGTTTTTTTTAAAAAAAGAAGGAATAGCAGATCAACTGCCATAATGTTAGCTCTGTATACTTCTAATTTGGCCATTGGTAGCCATAATATTGCAATATCTTAACAATTTTTGCAATTTTTTTTTGCAAAATAAAAATGATACAGTCAGCAAATGTAAGTCCTTTTTAAAAGCTTGATGCATTTTCTAACCCTAGTTATAAATTAAAATCAGACAGTGCCATTCACCAATTGCATGGGAAGTGAAACAGTGTGTGTGTGTGTGTGCGCGCGCGCGCACGCGCGTGTGCTTCCTTCTCTCATGCATGCTGCTTCCAGAGCCATATTTGGGTAGGCAGATGAAACAAAATCTGCTTGGAATATAATCTGAAGAACACCTGAAAAGTCATTATGTTAACTTTGTATTTAAGGGGACCATTGCAATAACTGAAGCTCAGACTGTATCTGATTACACACCACATATGCTGCTCTGGTCCATGGACCACATTCCCGGGTTCACAATAGTGTACCATGATCTTTGGTGTTATCACTAGTATGTGCACCTTCCATTCACATTTAAGAAATGTTTTAGTCATATCACAAGTCTTTGGGGCTTACCTTCTCCATACTTCTTGAGATATCTCACCTAAGTAATCATGTCCAGCCCTTCCTCAGCAAGCAATTAAATTTTATCACAAGACTTCCCATCTTCTTAGAGGCAACATTAGACACCAGACATGGATTGCCAAATTCTTCTTCACAAACTGTGATTTTGCATGCCCTTCTAAAGGAATTGTGGACAGTGGTTTAGCATAAATGTTACAGAACCCAGGCGTAAAGCTATCAGTCCAGTGCAGGACAAAGGTCTGCATTTGGTTTCTATGTAGAAACGTTGCATTCTTCTGAGTAGGTCATATAGTAGTCACTTTTTATCTACTAAAAGGCACCTCTTTTTCTTTTTCTTTTTTGAAACATACTGAAGACTACAGACTATTTTGGACTTAGTGTGCCACCTGCAGGAGGGAAAAAATATCGAGCTAAATATATTTTGTAAAGACAGTGAAATGCACACTAGTATTTAGACATGAACACCATTTGAAATGATGGATTGGCAAACAAAACAAAACAAAACAAAATGTAAAAGAAAAAGACCTCACTGATATTGCATTAAGTGTTCTAGAGAAGAAGCAAAATTTATCCCCAAAGGTTCCTAGTCATGCAGGAATATTAGTCCGCTCAATAAGCAAAATGTTATTTTTGTTGATTAACTTTCCCTCGAGGTAACAAAAATGTTATGTAGAGTTACATTTTAAGACAGAAGCTATATATAATGTCATCCATTATTAAATACAATATACAGAGCAGTAGTAACCCTCCCTGTTAATATGAACAAAGAAAACTTCACCCAAGAACAATTACCTACATGAAGACAAAGTATACTGTAAGTCAGCCTTCTCTAATTAGGTGTCTCCCAGATGCATTGAACTACAACTTCCTTGAATCTCTGTCAGCATGGTCATACTTCTGAGGCTCATAGCGATTGTAGTCCAACATATCTGGTGGATATAAGGATTGGGAAGGCTACCCTAAGCTAAAACATTATTGAGTCTTGAGTACACCAGCAGTCTAAACTTATTTATGTTGATATGTGATTAATCCTTACAGACATGATTTTACAAGTAGCTTGATGATATACAATGTTTTGCTTTAGAGGTATACACTAATACTGTATATGTATCAGTTTGCTCACTTCCTTATTTAAGATTAGAAATGGGCACCAGCTTTAGAGAAAAATGTCTAAATAAAGTGAACTAGGTACATTAAATCAGAGTAAAACAAATATATTTGGGATTCATAAAATTCAACTCTCTTGGCAATCAAACAATAATAATTGCATGCTGTCAAGTTGAGGACAACACAGAAAAACTTCTCTAAGTTTTCTAGATATAAAGTACTCAGAGGTGGTGTACCGTTCCCTTCTCCTGGGTGTGCTCTGGGACTACTTAGCTTGTCCAAGGCCATGCAGGCTGAATCTTCTAGAAGCAACAGAAAGTTGATCAGTGTTGCTTAATTGTTAAAGATAATGGGTGGATCCAATTTTTGGTGCAATTAGGTTTGCTGGGCTCCCACTCCCTTTCCTCATAAAAGATCCTGCAAAGCCTAAAAATGGTTTGCAGAGAATTGGGGGGCTCTGTGGAGTGGAATGAACTACGGTGCAAGGGAATGGAGATACTTTAAAATGCAATGACGGTCACTTCCAGGATTAGAGCTTCATTCATGCAGTCAGGATTTTACCAGATTTTCAGAGACCTCTTCTCCAGGTCTCCTGGTCTTTTGGCCCCATCAGTGGACCCCAGTTAGCAGCATCTTTTGGCTCCAATGTTGTTTGGTTTGTAGGGTTTGGAAAATCTTGATTTCGAAAGAGGGTGTTGGGATAACTGACTTCTGCCAAGCCAGTAGCATGCACCCACATCCCAACAGGTGCTGGAAAGAAATAGCAACAATAACAACCATTGTCCCTATTTGTTAGGAATCTGAGAAAAAAAATTGTTTTCATCTGGCATCTGAAACTTGACAGAGTTTGCATGAGGCAGAAATCACTGGGGAAGGCATTTCACAAAAAAGTGCTACGACCAAGAAGCCTTTGTCTCTGTCACCAGCTGCTAGGCTAGCATTAGAAAAAAAGGAGGACAAAAGGTGACACTGCATTGCATAAAATTGTTTGCGTATGCTAATTTATGTAGCCAGATGAAAGGTTAGAAATTAGTTTAAGAATTAAAGCAGAGCTATACCACATCTCATTCTGGTGGGGCAGGCTACTACCAGTGATTTGCCAGGTTTATAGGCAGAATACATTTTCCAGCCCTACGTGAAGATCCCAGGGACTGAACTTCTGATATTCTTCAGTAGGTGCTCCACCACTGAGTTACCATCTGTATAAGCGGAACATACTGTGCACTACCCACATATACATGGAATTCTCCTTGGATTTCCTGTCACTTTCTGGTACTTCTCAACAGTCTCCATACTACTGCTTATAGATTCCCTACAAGGCATGTGAGAGGTTCAAGGAGTGGTTTACTATTGCCTAATCTCTGGTCAATTTCTATGGCTGAGCAGGGACTTCAACCCAGGTCTCCTGAGTCCTAATATAACATCCTATACTCAATATCATGCCTTAGGCACATGTGTTAAATTTGACAATCAAAATGTGTGTGTCTCCTAACTGATGGTAGAAAAAAATGCAGGGAATATATCTTATTTATTAAGTAATATACATAGAAGGTCTTTCAAACTGAGTCTGCAGCTACCTATATATTTGGAAGTACATGCCATTTCATTAACCATATTGATTTGTTGTTGTTTAGTCGTTTAGTCATGTCTGACTCTTCATGACCCCATGGACCAGAGCACGCCAGGCCCTCCTGTCTTCCACTGCCTCCCGGAGTTGGGTCAAATTCATGTTGGTCGCTTGGATGACACTGTCCAACCATCTTGTCCTCTGTCGTCCCCTTCTCCTCTTGCAGTCACACTTTAACAACATCAGGGTCTTTTCCAGGGAGTCTTCTCTTCTCATCAGATGGCCAGAGTATTGGAGCCTCAGCTTCAGGATCTGTCCTTCCACTGAGCACTCAGGGTTGATTTCCTTCAGAATGGATAGGTTTGTTCTCCTTGCTGTCCAGGGCACTCTCAAGAGCCTCCTCCAGCACCACAATTAAAAAGCATCAATTCTTCGGTGGTCAGCCTTCTTTATGGTCCAGCTCTCAGTTCCATACATCGCTACTGGAAAAACCATAGCTTTGGCTATGTGAACTTTTGTCGGCAAGGTGATGTCTCTGCTTTTTAAGATGTTATCTAGGTTTCAAAGCAGGGAACCGATCATCGCTAAGCGAAAAAACCCCATCTAAACATCATGAATCGATCACAAAAGCGATCGCAAAAACTTCAACGTTAAGCGGATTCGTCGAAGAGCGGGGTAATCGTATTAGCCTTTGCCCTGCTTCATTTTGAACTCCGAGGCCAAAGTTACCTGTTGTTCCTTTTAACTCTTGACTCCCTATTTTAGCATTCCAATCCCCTAGAATGAGAAGAACATCTTTCTTTAGTGTCAGTTCTAGAAGGTGTTGTAATTCTTCATAGAATTGGTCAGTTTCAGCCTCTTCATCATCGGTGGTTGCTGCATAAACTGGATTACTGTGATGTTGAAAGGTCTGCCTTGGATTTGTATTGAAATCATTCTATCATTTTTGAGATTATATCCCAGTACAGCTTTTCCCACTCCTTTGTTGACTATGAGGGCTATTCCATTTCTTCTACAGGATTCTTGCCCACAATAGTATATGTGATAATTGTCTGAACTGAATTTGCCCATTCCCATCCATTTTAGTTCACTGACGCCCAGGATGTCAATGTTTATTCTTGCCATCTTCTGTTTGACCATGACCAGCTTACCAAGGTTCACAGATCTTACATTCCAGGTTCCTATGCAGTAATTTTCTTTGCAGCATCAGACTTTCCTTTCCCTTCCAGGCACGTCCGCAGCTGGGCATCCTTTCAGCTTTGATTCAAACACTTCATTATCTCTGGAGCTACTTGTACTTGTCATCCGCTCTTCCTCAGTAGGATGTTGGATGCCTTCTGACCTGAGGGGCTCATCTTCCAGCGTCATGTCTTTTAGCCTTTTGTTTCTATCCATGGAGTTTTCTTGGCACAGATACTGGAGTGGCTTGCCAGTTCCTGCTCCAGGTGGATCATGTTTAGTCAGAATTCTCCACTATGAACTTTTCATCTTGGGTGTTCCTGCATGGCATAGCCCATAGCTTCTCTGATTTATTCAAGTCGCTTCGCCACGACAAGGCAGCAATCCATGAAGGGGGATTGATCGTGTAATCAACCATATTGATTAGGATTCTGATTAAAGTAATTTTACTATTATGGTTCGGTTTAGAGTTCTGGAATCAAGATTTTAGGGTGTAGAATAGGGACATGAAGATTTCTCATGAAATTTCTCATTGTTATTTTTAGAGGCTCTCCTAAGGCAGCCTGCCAAAAGAGTTCTCACCTCTAGTTCAAGAAAAAAAAAAATAGGAGCACTGCATTTGTTTGCAAGATTTCTGCATTTTGCTTGACAAGTCTCTTGCAAAACAACAACTTTTCTTTTGATGATTTCAAGCATATGAGCTTTCTAAGGCCCACTTGACTTCACTCTCCAGGATGTCTGGCTCTAGGTCAGCAACCGCACTATCTGGGTTGTCTGGGATATCCAAATCTTTCTGGTATAGTTCCTCTGTGTATTCTTGCCAACCCGACGATCAGCTGAGGACAGCAAGTGTAGAAGGTAACAGGTCCAATGTAGCAGTCTTTGCCAGCAGAACGGGAACTACCAGAACCTCTTACAGGTGATGAGGAAAATTGTGGCATTTCTCTTTCTGATGCGCAAATACAAAGGAAACAAAGATTTTCATTCTGAGCATTACGCTTGAGGTTAGAGTTGGTGCAGTATTTATTACCTTATGTTAGGGCAGGGGTGTGCAATTAATTTCTATAGGTGGCCACATGAAAAATCTGCCGAACCAACTTTACTTAAAAATAAAATGAAACAGTGATGTTATGATTGTTTTTATTTTATTTTGTGTGTGAAAGAGATGAAAAGCACCATGCCCTGCCTTTTCCTGGTCTGGTGCTGTCCCTTCCCTGGCGTGTGCAACCACCGAGGAAGAAAGGATGAGTCGAAGAAGAGCCCTGCTCCACCTCGCCCAAGGGCCCCCACTTCAGCAGGGCCGGAGGAGAAAAGACAGAAAAGAGAGAAAAGGAAGAGAAAACACATTTTCGGAAAAGTTTAAGGACTGCCAACGCGTCCGTTGAAACAAATGGCTCCATGGCTTGGACTGCCCTGCCACAATTCAAACAGTGCTGGATTAGAGGCAGGGCAAGGACCCGGCCCCACAATCGGTGAGTGACATTTCCGTGGGGTGGAGTGTGGGTGGGGGGCGGGGACAATAAGAGTAACATTCACGAGACCTGGGCTTGCTGGGACCCTGGCAAAGACAGACACCTTCCTTGGCTCGGTGTGGACACCCCCAAACCCGATGGGGAAGGTGGGAGCCGAGGGTCTCTCAGGAGCCGGTGATGCAGCGTTGGGGTTGGAGCAGGCAAGAAAAAAAAGGAGGCAGTGGAAAGAGCGAGCCAGAGAGGGGGGGATCCCACTTATGTGCACCCATGCGCCAACTTTCTAGCTTTTCCCCTTCTTTTTCCCGCCAACTTCACCGCTTTCTCCTCTTTCCCATTGCTTCCCAGGCGTGGAGAGGAGTGTGAGAGTTTTGGTGATGGCAACACTTACTTCCGGCACGGCCAGTGAAACCTGCCTGATGGCGACTCCACCGGGCGGCTCTCAGGACTGAACACCACAACAATGCCCTAGCTCGCTGGCGGCGGCAGCGGGTGCGGTGCCCTTTTGGGGGCCCATGTGAGCCGAGGATGGCCCACCCGGGCTCTGGACACCCAAGCAGCCATGGAGGGCCACAGGAGGGGGCGAGGCAGGCAAGGGCACGGCTCCGCTGAGGAGAAGCCAGCAGACTCCCCTCGCCACTGCCTGCTGCC